>NC_056004.1:22008888-22310805 GCF_018446385.1 Zingiber officinale
CGAAGATGACCCCCTTTCCTGGTTCGCCTAAGCTATTTCTGAGGGGGTTTGGAACAAGGCGCGATGAAATGGAATGGGCGCAGGCAGCGCTTCCTGCGTGTCGGTCGGTCCTCTATTCTGCCTCATATGGAAACTGGTTTCGGCCGGTCTTCCAATCTCGCTCGCCCTCTTGCTGCCAATGTCGCCGGCTGTTATACTAGCTGATCGGCTAGTGCCTTCTATTGCTGCTGCACGAACATCTTCACCGCTCGGGCTTGCACTAGCATATCGAGCTCCTCTTTGGTGAGCGTCACGGTGGTGAGTCGTCCAACATCCTCCATCTTCTCAACTCGAATGTAGGTTAAGTTCCCACAGACAACCCCAAATATGATCTTGTCTGAAAGTCGATGAGATGGAAAGCTGAGGATGTGGCGCTCCCGCTGACCGCTTGTAGACTCCGCTCTGACCTGTAACACAGATTATGTCAGTACCGAGCCAAGGAAGGGATCCCTGACGTTGGCCCTCGGACGCTCAAGTCAGTCACCGACGATGACGTAGAAGACGGAGCAACAACAAGAATGAACAGGAGCACGAATAGTGTCGATTGCAAACCTCCATCGATGCTTGGACCCACCCCTTTATATAGAGCTCCTGTAGCGCACGTGCACGCTCCCCTAGGAGAGCACGCTTTCCTAAGTTTTCCTTGAAAAGACTTATCAGTAAAGTGTCTCTGACACAGTACCTTAACATGCTGAGCATATATTTGAAGTGACAGTAGAAGCTTCCGTCGTATGATATTCTGGTTGTCCATACCCGATGTCAGCGGCACTAACTCCTAAAAGGATGTTGATGGATAACAGGGGGAGTATGCTGGTAGACCGAGCGGGTTGGCCGCTCAGCCGGAAATTCGCTTCTCTTGTGTCATGTCCGCTTGGCCGGAACTTCGCTATTAGTGTACATGTGTCCGCTCAACCGTAACTCCGTTGTTCTTGTGTTTCATCTGATCGGCCATAACTCTACTGTTCTTGTGTCTCGTCCGGTCAGCCATAACTCCGCTATTCTCATGTCTTGTCCGGTCGTCCAGAGCTCCACTGTGCCAATACCGAGTTCTATTGCAAGGCCGAGCGGGGTAGCTACTTGGCCTGGCTTCTGCACATCGTCTCCTAGCTCTTCCATCCAGCGTCCACTACTCCCTTGAGCGTCGTTCATTTGACACTTTCCCGTGTCAAAGGCGGGATTGGATCGAAACCTTCTCCCCCGGTCAGGACATGATCGCCTGACCGACCAATGATATCTAAGCGTTGACCTGATCGCCAGACCGGCCGATGATATTTGAGCATGAACCGCCTTGACTGTGACCTCCATAGTGGCAGCTATCCTCCGCGGGGTGGGGCCCCTCCTTATCATCACATCAGGGTCAAAGAAACATGATCTAGGCTTAAATAGACAAAAGTCATCTAAGAGCAAGAAAGTTTAGGAAGCAAACCTAAGTCCAAGGAAAGCATAACCTCATACTATAGAGTTTTATATAACTATAGATTTGACCCTAGTCTAAAAGTCAAATCAAGGTTATTCCTAGTGTTGACCTTGAGAAAACTAGCATGACTAAGGCTTCAAAGAAGTCTAGGAAAGTCATTAGAAAGTATCTAGGGAGATTATCCCTAGTGAATACCTAGTACACCCAAGGATCTCCATTAGGTATTGGGTCCCTAAGAGTGTGATTATTTCACACTAGATGGGTATAGGGTGTGTCAACTCTAATTGGGAGAGTAGTCAACTCAACCATCATGAAGTTGGCATTTTTAAAGCATTTTTAGGATATTGAGATATCTTGAAAATGAAAATTTGATTTTTATCCTTGGAGAGTTTATAGTGTGCCAATAAAAATTTAAGGTATTGAGGTTAATCAAATTGACATGAATATGATAAAATTCAAAAGTGTATTAAGTTGGGACTTTGCCACAATCAAGAGAGAGAGAGAGTGTCATCTATGTTAAATCGTGAATTTGACACAGTGATGAGTTGGTGACACTTAAATGAAAATCTAGGTATTTTCTTTGAAGCCATAATTACCCATTAAGGTTGTTAGATTTTTTATGATGTTATACATTTGATAATGTCATAATTATTTACATGCATAAACTTTAATTTCTTTAAATTAAGGACAATGACATTAGTTGACATCATAAGTAGGATGATCAAATTTAAAATACTTAGTTAGAGATGTATGATCTCTTAGTTTATGGAAAATCTATTTTATTATTATATTTGAGAAGTATCCTAAGGCCATCGATCGCCTTAAATATTATATTATTTATTGAATAAATAAAATTCCTTATTTGAGTGTGTATTTTATATGTATATGATATTGATCTTAAACTCAATTAATGAAATTCACAATACAATACAATGCATAGCATGAGAGAAATTATGATTAGATCACAATTAGTGAGTAGATTTTGTAGCTCGATTTCTTGTATGGCAGCAAGTGAAGAATGAACATCAAAGGTCAGCTGGTTTACTCCAGAAGATACAAATACTGGAATAGAAATGAGAGTATATCACGATGGACTTTGTTGTGAGATTACCCAGAATACGAAAAAGATATGATGCAATTTGGGAATCAATGATCGGTTAACCAAATCTACTCACTTTCTATCGTTCCATAGAACAGACCCATTGGATCGCTTAGCAGAGTTGTCCTGTAAAGAGGTTATCAGACTTCATGGTTAACATCTAAGTATCATATCGATAGAGATCCATGATTTATCTCATGGTTTTGGCAGTGCTTATAGCAGACCATGGGTACGGAGCTTTGCTTTAGTACAGCTTTCCACCCTTAGACAGATGGATAGTCTGAGCTCACTATAAATACATTAGGGGATCTACAGATAATGTATGATATAGATTTCGGAGGTAGACCTTGCTTACTACAACAGATAGAAATATCAGAGTAGCAGAAGTTGAATAAGCTTGTAACCCACATAGTCATCACTATCTACATAGAAATATATTATCATGTAATTTTATAAGGGAACTTTAATCTCTCACGGTTGGAGATTTGTTCATAATATTAGGATGGAGTAGTTTATGAGTATGTTACTTAGTTGTTACCCTTAGATGATGATCCCTAAGTTTAAGCAGTAAATTTGGAAATCAAATTTTTATTAATGTGGGAGAATATAAGATACATCAATTAAATAATAAGTGTTATTGGATAAATAACTTTATAAAATTTATTGAAGATTTTTAGAGATCTTTTAGGATTTAATTGGAGATCGTATAACATGTTTAAGGGGATAAATTTATCTGACTTAGAGAAAGTTTATTTAGAATACCCAATTAAGTGGGAGTTGATTGATTTCATTAAAGCTAATGTTATACTTAATTAACCTAAGTTAGTAATATAAAAAGCCTAAGTTGGGTTATTGAACCCTAAGTCCATCCCCGATCCCCTCTCTTCCTCTGCCGCCTTTGCCTCGACGCTACCTTCCCCACGCCACAATCTGATCATGCTGGCATAGTTTGACCCACCGTCGGCTGAGCCTCCCTTCTCCTCCAATCGCCCAAGTTCATTCAACTGCTAGTCTCCCCGTCGCACCTCTATCGCATGCCTTAGCACCCTCTAATCTACCACACCTCATAGACGACATCCTACTCAGTGCTTAGCTCGGCGACACCATTGTTGTCTAGTGCACTAGAGCACCCGATCGGATCTGAGACTTGGAGAGGAGGACGATCATCAGAGATACCATCTCCTCTTCAGATTTGAAGAGGAGAGCACCATCCACTCACAATTACCTCTAGAATCTCCATTGGCGACTACAAATTTGAGGAGAGAACTCCACTTCTATAGCTGCTGCATATGGATTTCTCCACCAAGTAGCTATAGATCGGATTAGGGTAAGTTGTGCGTGGGTATCATATTTACACATAGCTAATTTCATTTTTGCATTGAATTTGATTAGTTAATCGATGATGTCATTAGATTTAGTTGAATATGAATTGCTTAATGGCAATGTTGATTGTGGAATAGGAATGATTGGATTTGGTAAATTTGAATAGGATGGTAGATCCATTTCCATGGTTGATTGAGGCATTTGGTTGATAATGTTAAAGGGAATGATTATTAACTGGTTTGAGATAGCCATGTTTAAATGGTTCATAAGGTTTTGGATGGGGAGAAAGATATGGAATGATAATGTGGATATAAGTTTGATGCTTAATTAATATATGGGATAACTATGGTCGATAATAGGGTTAGCCCTAATTTGATCCATAAACATGATTAATGGATGCTAATCATTAATTAAAGTTAATCAATGATCGTGTTCGATTAGAGTTACCTTAATTAGTTTTGGGGATTTGATTTAGCTATTTAATTCATATGAAATTAGCTAAATAATACATATTGATGCAGGACTCTGATTTTGAGACGAACATCTTGACGTGGGATTTATTCCGACACGAGCTATTTTTGAGGCAGATACTTCTTCCTTGGCCTCTATAGTTCATTGAATTTAGTGCATAGTTTTTTTTTAAAATTGATGGATTAGGTCGTTTTACCTTAAATCTACTCATATTTATTTATGTTTAATACTTACCTGATTGACCTTAGAGATGATCTAGTTATTGTTTATACAGTCTTAGCTTTGGTTATCTATACTTCGTAGAGTATACACATGTATGGTATATACTATAGGAGTTATCATATTGATTATTCATATGCTATAGTGTGCATACGTGTATGGTGTGCGCGATAGGAGTTAATCTTTTGACTGCCTATATGATGTAAGGTACACAGTGAAGGGTGTGTACTATAGGTTTTACTATTTACTATGCATGATGTTTAGTAGTCATCTGTTGGATCTATTCACACTCATAGACTTGGGTGATAGATAGATCATGTACTGGATGTACCTATGATGATAGGGTTGTTGCATTGATAATGACTGTATCTATATCATGATTATTTACATCATGCTCATCATTACATTATATGCATGCTGACAATTAAGTCTCCCTCTGTGCTTGAGAGAGTTGTTAGTCATATTCGTTGTCCATTCGGCCACTCAAGAGAAGTGATAGCTGGAGTTGAGTTTGGCTTGTCTTATTGTGCCTGGTCGGACATTCTGAGTAGTGGTAGCTGGAGTTGTATAGATAGTGACCCCTCCTTGTTATGTAGCTAGGTAGCTTATCTACATCCTGCTCATCTCGGTCACATTAATGTAGTGGTGATGCAAGTAGTCGTCACAGTCCTACCCGCTCGACCACATTGATGTAGTGGTAGATGGAGTGGAGTGTAAGAGTGACGCATACATATTCATATGCATAGGATGTGTGGTGCATCTTTTAAAGATATATCTGCATATACTTGTGATATGTTACATTTGATTGAGCTATGATTATTGCATATTATTATCATGATTCATACATGTTTATTTATCATACATATATATGTTATCATATATATTGCCCAAGTGTTACGAGCAGATCAGTTGTTAATCTTAGTGATTTACTGATCATTATACTATGTGTGTTAGATCAATACTCATATGTGTATTTATTATGTCATATATGATCATGTTCTTATTTCCCTACTGAGACTGTATACTTTGATCTTCATGTTCTATATTGATCATACACTATTATATCTATTATCCGCTGAGTCACCCGAACTCACCACCCCTTTTACTATTTTCCTTTTGCCAAGGAGAAGGTAAATAATTTATGGAGTCGCTTAGAGATTCTGTCCGCCAGTCCCACATCAGCTTGGGAGTTTGCCACTTTATTACTATTGGGTTTACTTGCATTTTAGCATTAGACTTGTTTGTGTAATTATTGGTCTTGTGGTATATTTTAGTATTGGTTATGATACTTGTTGTGTTTAAGCCATGTCGACACTCAGTTTGTCATTTTTAGTTTGGGTGACCTATCTTATATCTTTGGATGTGTTTTTGTTTTAGCCGTGTCGGCTGCTTATTATCCTGAGTGGGTATATATATTTCCAGCCTTGTGGGTTGTAGTTATTATACTTGTACAGCCGCGTGACTATGTATCCAAGTTTCATAGGTTGTTATAAGAGAAGAGATGTTGTCCGTTTGTTGGGTAGAGCCTCCTTTGGGGCATGACATCTGCAACCATGGCGAGGATGAAATGGTGATCAGTGGCAATAGGGATGGGCGGAGATGCAACGTCGATTCGATGGGTGGAAATGGCGGAGGCGGTTTGAAACTCAGATCTGGAGAAGGAGGGAAGCCTTTGATCCAAAGCTCCAGGTCTTGATCAATGATGATAATCTATTTCCCCTGGGTTTAGATGAACCAGATCTTTAACGGATAGCTTAGATCACTCAGATCTTAAATGAACGGTCAAAATTATTCCAGAGCTTAAACCTTGAGCTTAAATTTGGTCCACTCGAGCCTCTGATCCTTTGATTCCTAAAAATATAATATTCAAATATCATAAATAAATATGATAAAATTTATAATTAAGTTTAAAACAATATATAATTTATAAAATATGATGTAATCATAAATTTGATACATTTATTAAAATATGCATATACTGTCAAAATATATCATGATAAAATAACGGTTATCGACCGTGAGTATTACCTTTTCGCTATCAAGTAATTATCTGTTTTCTTGCAACTTGGGCGGTAAACGGCAGACGGCAGAGTGGCTGCAGGCCGACCCAGGTCCAGTGTCATAGCTGAAGAGGCGTTCAACGTTTTGACGCCTTCTGCGCGCCGGGGCAAAATCAAGTGGCGTCATGTTTGCTCATTTTATTAATTAATTTAAAAAGCATGCCATGACACCACTCTAACCTCAAAGTACAATTGAGATTTATAGAAAATTGAAACAGAGGAGGACATATGTACTTCACTTGATTTGGAGTTGCAATCACTTGCATCTACAAAAGAGGTGAATCTTCCTTTTAATATTCATCAAGTTGCTTCTTTCGTCTTCCATGACGTTAGACATTTGTCTTCCATTTTCTTTTGAAAGAAAAAATTTGTCCGATTGCCTTTTTGTTGTTTCCCGAATTCTCATAATTATTTGGGGGCAAAGTTGTCAGTTTGCTAGGCCACAAGAATTATACAAATGCGGATGTTTGTATATATTATACAAATGCATATGTTTGTATATAAATCAAAACTAATTATACACATATACTTACAAGAACTCATCCAAGCTTATTCTTCGAATATGCCCAAGATGAGGTTAGTCTGATGATTAATTATCTATTGATCTGACAAACACTGGAGTCGATTAGATATTTCTTACTAAAAAGTTGTAGATAATAATTACATGTATAATGAGAAAATATTATAAAATAATATTGTACCTTTATATTATTTAGTAACAATACTATAAAGTACATTATTGATCGATGGCAAAAAATTATCAACAATATTATATTTTAGTGACAGATCAAATTAAAGTTGTGATCATAGTTTTAAAATCTTTAACCGCCTGGCCTGAGACACTAACCTTGTGATAAAATTATCAGTAAAATTATTTGGGTTCAATTTTAATCACAAAATATTTTGATGATTTGGTGGATTACGACAACTAAGTGGAGAGAATCTGGCAATAAAATTAATCCTTTTAGATATATGTGGACAAAATATTTAACTTGTTCAGTTGTTCTAGATCAAATACAAATTCATGATTCTCGCTCCATCATAATTATTCAATTCTTTATCGCTCGCATTTTAAGCAACAGATTGTTATATGAATTCTTCATCAGTAACTATCACTAATTCACTGCTCAATCTTCTCACTAATTTACCTACAGTTTTTTCTTGCCAAAACCTAAATCCAATGACTATCTTAATTGCATGCGCTTGTACTCTTTATAGTCCTCTTCTCAGTCAAAGAAGTCTGTCCCCTAGACGAGATCTTGATCCACATCTCTGCTGCTTGACCATTTATTTAATAGCACAATAAATCACATCCTCAACAAGTTAACAGGTGCATGCATCTGTTTAGACTAATTTAATTTTCCATTCGTTGACAGGGACTTCAGTGCTCTCCTGAGAGTTCAACAGTGATCATGGACCATTTTCTTACAGAAAGACAAAATCACAATGATAAATGTCAAGTGGTAGTTGATTCCACAGTCCATAAAAGGCAAAAAGGCTGCATTTGTCTTTAATTTTCTCACAATTTGGGGACGGCAGCCAAACTAGCCAACCTCACTATCTCAGGGTGCAATTGTTCATCCAGTTGCCCTATTTGTTTGCAGCGAAAACGTTGATTCTCTTCTAACGATAGTAGTCCTTATTACGTTTCATGTGACTCCAAGAATTAATCATCAAACACAAGCATCCAAATTAGATTCGAATGATATTCTAAACCTTGGAAAATATCCAGCGCATAGTACGAGCCGCTAACTTGGATTCTAACTCGGATATGTAAACGAAGTCAAAGATTGGGACAAACTTTAGAAAGGATCGAGACTACAGCAACACGCTACGTATCGAAAACAGTAGGAATCATTCAATCGAACAAGAAATCTGAATCCTCAAAGCTATCGATTACAGGAAGAAGAACAGGCGATGGAGGCTTCCAAACAGAAGCGGAGAGCAGCCTTCTCGTCTTCCACCCCAACACTAGCTTGTTCGTGGCCGTCTCCTCCACCTTGTAGCCGCCTTTGAAGAGTCCCAGGAGCAGTTTGGCCTGGCAATGGTTGAAGCAGCTGATGCTTACTTTGCCAAACCCCATGGCAGTCATCCACTCTCCCCAACTTTCTACCTGGCCGCCTTCCTCTTCCTCCGCCCTGAATGCGTGGCCAATTGCTCCGGCGATCCTCGGCCCGAGGATGACCCGCTCCACCACCGCCCTCGCCTGGCCCTGCATTGGAAACTCGGCTTCCAGAGAATCCCAGACCGCCGAGTACCGGCCCAACTCCGCCATGAAGCGCCCAACGAACCCCCTTCCTTGCTCTTCCTCTGCTTCCTCCCCCTCCCCAACCTCCTCCTCCACCAGAGTTACCACCCTCGCTCCCAGATCCACAGACCCCGAGAGGAATGACGCCACCGAACCTGTTGTCCGTCGCCTCGCGGCTGTCGTTGTCGGGTGCAGCACGCAGTTCATCACCAACGCCTCTCCCTTCACCACCTTCACACCCGCAGCGCGGAACCGCTCGCTGTTGGCCTCGAGCCGGCACTGCGAGAACGAGAAAGGTTGCCCCAGTGACGCAGCGTACGCCGCCAGAAGGCGGCCGGTCTCTTGGGCAGAGCGGCTCCCGCCGCTCCGGATCATGGCGGTAATGCGTAGGTGCGGCGACGACGTGCCGGGTCGCGACGCGAGGGCCTGCATCAGAGATGCCCACTGCACGCCCTCCGCAATTTCGAAGTCGACGACGTGGATGCGCCGATCGACGGCGGTGGCCTCGAGGATGGCCTGGTTGGCCGTGAAGTGGCCGAACTTTGTGTAGGGGGACATGTCCTGAAGCAGCTGGAACGCTGTCAGCACCTCCATCTTATTGTTGTGGTTGTGCTGACCACCATCGCGGAGCGACGTACGGCCGCCGTCGAGGAGACCTTGTAAGGCGTCGGTGAAGTGACCCGCCAGGCGTTCGATGCTGGTCCCCTCGCCGCCGCGCCCCAGCAACTCCCTGAGCCGAACCAATATCACGCGGGCCAAGTCCGGACACTTGTGCACACCGCCGAGGGCCTCCGCCGCCGCTTCCAGTAGGTGGACAAGCCGTAACCCTTTCGCATCGTTGCCGGCGGTGGCTGTGGCGTTGTGTTCTTCCTCCTCTGCCACAGGCGTGCAAGTGCTGGTGTTGGAATTGTAAGAAGGGGACTGGGGCAACGAGAAGTGGCCGGTGGAGGGGTCATAGTCCACATCATCGGCGAACACGATGGACTCCACGAGATCGTGGAAGTCGTCGGCGTCGGCTGAGGCAGAGAAGGGGCCCACGTCGGCGACCGATTGTTCCCAGTTGTTCCAGGCGCAGGCAAAATAGTCGTCCATAGCGGCGGCGGTGGAGAAGTTGCAGCGGGAAAAGTCATTACCTTCATCCATGGCCACCTCCATGGCTTTTGCTTTCTTTTTGTTCCTCTGTACGAGCTCACTCTCACAATCTGTTATTTATATAGAAACAAAAGTTAGAGAAAAGAGCAAATTATACAATGAACAAATGATGGGAAGAGTATAATTTTAAACTTTTAATTGATAATTTAATTTGCCGGTTAGAGGAGATTACATCACACTAATTAAGATTAAGTTACACTTGATTCCAATGACAGCTTTCTTTTTTGTCTTACTAATTGGAATTTGCAAAACATGTACAGTGTCACTCCCAACATGCTTGGATCTACCCTTTTTCGGGCAATTGGTTGGCTTTTATTTTATTCCACTAGCTCAATTACCATTTAGCAAGAAACTAATTCACCAATTTGTTCAAAAGAAGAAGGGGAAAAAAAAGCCCAAGGTCTTTAATCTTTTAAAACTCCTTTGTAAACTTCTAAAAAAATCTCTTCTTCAACGGCAATAGAGCCGCAAACCAATAACAACTTTGCTGACCCAAACAAACTAACAACTTGTTCATATACATTATACATTGTATCTAGTATGCCATCTCATTATAAAGCATCATGCATCAGAAATTAAATCATTCAATCATTCTATAATACACACCACAAACAACTTTTTTGATGACGAAACCATTGATTGATCTCGAGAGCCACTAAAAAGCTACATACATATGGTGAAATTAAACAAAGGAAGTCAAGAAATAGACACAAAGTCCACTCTTTCTTTCCTTCCCTTCTCCTTTACTTCTTTTCAAGTGGACAAGGAATTAAAGTTGCTAATATATACATATGCACAATGATTAACAAAAATCTATAAAAACTACTGTGCACAAAGTCTTCAACAAATGAAGAGAAAAAAGTCTTAACCTTAATTCTGCCCCGTTTGGTCTGTAGTTGCAGCATACACAAAGATAATCTTTGCCGGTAGAGGGGAAGTCTGATTTCTCCGTCTCCATTCTCCAAGACTCTTGTGAGGAAACACACAGATGGACTGGACCCAGACACCAGAACATACTCTAGGACCCTAAACAGTTAAGTAATCAGATAGTGATGTATGGAACCAACCACCACCAAGATTATTTTTGTTCTTCTTCTTCTTTGATCTGCTGGAGAATTAAATAAATGGAATGGCATTTCGACTAAAAAGTAATAATAATAATAATAAAGGGCATGCTTCGTTGGACAAGCATGCTTGCTTGCAGAAGCTTAAAGCAAGGAGATTCTGCAGTAACCAAATGAATTTCTTGCTTGATTCTCTTTAATATTTAACAAAGCTTATATAGTTTTGAATTATTTAATATTTATTTATCATTGATGATATTATCTCAATAACGCTCCTCTCTAAATTGGAGTGTACGTATTTGGTCGATTTTGGCACAAAAATATTAGTGAGTTGATTAGGAAGTAAACTAATATAATGATAATTAATTGAAATCCAATTAATAATATATTTTAGCGTTTGCACGGCATATGCTAGTTAGCATATGCTTAATTGGCTGTTTGTGTGTATGTCATCAATTTAGTTTTGTTATGTATACTGAAGTATAAAATGTGTTATTATTATTTTTTTTAAATGCCGTTAGGCCCACCTAATAATATTAATTATAATTTTGCTTCAGTACATGGTCTTGGACACTATTGTGGGATATGTACATGTAGGGTTTCTAAACCAATGCTAAAATTAGGATTGTAAATAAGTCAAGTCAAATTGAGATGTGATGTGTTCAAGTTTATTTAATAAGATAACTGAGTCGAACCGAGCCGAGCTTAAAATGAACTAAGTTTTGAAATGAGTGTTTAAGCTTGGCTTTGTTTATTTTTTTATGAGCTTGAGCTTGTTTGAAACTTGGCTTGAGTTTGATCGTTTAGATGTTATCAAGCTCTCAATTCAAGTTTGACTTGAGCTTGGTTCGAGCTTGACTTGAGCTTGGTTCGTTTAGATGTTATCGAACTCTCAATTTAAGCTTGTTTGATTATTTAACATTTTTAGTTGTTTGATTGGTTATTAAGGTTGACAATTTAAATTTATTTGTTTATTTTATTATTTATTTAACATATTTAAAAAAATTTTATTAATAAATATGATTTGTGAACATTGTTCACGAACATTGTTCACTAACATTAACGAGCTAAATATATGTGTTCAAATTTATTTGTTTAGCTTAACTAGCTATTTAGATTTATTTGTTTAATTAATCTTGTATATATTGAATGAATATAAACAAATTCTTATTAAGATGAATATAAATTTGTTAATGAACGTTTGATTTATTTACTATCTAGTTAAAATTTATATGATTCTTTTATGACTGAATTTTATTAAAGGATATTTTATAATATTGAGGGGTTAAATTTGAAAAGAGTGATGGGTTGACCAAGATCATGGAACGTGGGCATGTCTGCACGATCGGTAGCCAGTCCTCGAGCTAAAGTTTGAACTACATCTTGTTTGGCCAACAGTTAAATCAAAAAGTTTTAATATAAAATATAAACTTATTAATTATTAATATTAGAGCATTCATTTAGTAGTGAATATTTCTTTTAAATATTTATAATTTTTATATTTATACGCTCAGTTAAATATCTCATTACTTAAGTATTCTAAATTTTATCATTAAATATTCTATAAATCAAATATTTATTTATTCACTAGGAATGTAAATGAACTAAGCCACTCGTGAACTATTCGAAACTTGATTCGATAAAAACTTATTTGAGCTCATTTAATCAAGCCCGTTAAGATAAACGAACCAAGCTCAAGCTTCACAATATTCGGCTCGTTAGCTCGTGAACACGTTCATTAAGCTCATTAAGCAACTTTTAAATAAAAATAATAATAGTTTTGATATTGAATTTATAGATTTTACACTTTACTTATGAAAAATATAGATAAATATATTAAATTTATTTATTAAGAATAAAATTATAAATTTTAATAATAATATTATAATTTTTCCTAAATATATAATTTAGTTTTTAATGAATATTTAAATTTATGATTTATATTTATTAAGTTCGTTTAGGCTCGATAAAAGCTCGAATAAGCTCGTGAGACATGAATATATTCGTTAAATAAAACTCGAGCTCGACTCAATTATAAACGAGCCAAGCTCAAACATTCAAGAGTTCGGTTCGGTTCGGCTTGATTACACCTCTACTGTTCACCTATTTAGGGGGTGTTTGGTTTAGGGTAATAGGAGTGGGGAATGGGAATGGGAATCAATGATTCTCATTGTTAATGTTTGGATTATAGGAATAGGAATACAAATAAGGGAATGAATCCTTGAAATTGGGTAATAACTCATTTCCATGTACCTCCCCTTCAATGAGTCATTACCCTATTTTCATCAATCAAAATATTCCCTTATTCCAAAAATACCCTTGACTTAAAATTAAAATTTTCTCCATTAATATCAAATATCAAAATATATTTATTTATTTTTTCTTTCATATCACTTATCAAAATATTCTGTGGCCATTTCTCTCTCATTATATTTTCTCTCTCATCATACTTTCTCTCTCATCATTTTATCACACACTTTCTCCCTCCTTAATCTCTCCTATCACACTCTCTTTGCTCTTTTTTTTCTCATTACACTTTCTCTCTCATCATACTTTCTCTCTCCTCAATCTCTTCCATCGCACTCTCTTCCTTCTTTTTTTCCTCATCACACTTTCTCTCTCATCACACTTTCTCTCTCCTCAATCTCTCCCATCACACTCTTTTTTTTCTCATCACATTTTCTCTCTCATCATACTCTCTCTCTCCTCAATCTCTCTTATCACACTTCCTCCTTTTTTCCTCAACATACTTTCTCTCTCATCACACTTTCTCTCTCCTCAATCTCTCCCATCACACACTCTTTTTTCTCATCACACTTTCTCTCTCATCATACTTTCTCTCTCCTTAATCTCTCTTATCACACTTCCTCCTTTTTCCCTCAACACACTTTCTCTCTCATCATACTTTCTCTCTCATCAATCTCTCTTATCACACTTACTCCTTTTTTCCTCAATACACTTTCTCTCTCATCATACTTTCTCTTTCCTCAATCTCTCCCATCATATTCACTGTTCTCTTTTTCTCTCACCATACTTTCTCTCTCCTCAATATCTCTCATGACTCTCTCTCCTCATTTTTTCTCACTATATTTTCTCTCTCTTCATCCTCTCCTATCATACTTTCTCTCACATCATATTTTCTCTCATCATGCTCTCTCCAATCACACTCTCTTTTTTCATTTTCTCTCATCACACTTTCTCTCTCTTCATTCTTTCTTATCACACTTTCTCTCTCATCATTCTCTTTCATCATATTTTTCTCTCACATTCATCTTTCTCTCACATCTAATTTTTTCTCTTATTTTCCTTTAAGGGTAAAAAAGGAAACTTTAATTTATTCCGATAGAAGATATACAACTAACCAAACATTACTTTTAAGAGTGATATTCATGCTCATACCCATTCCCATTCCACAATACAATGATTCTCATTCCGATTCCTATTCCTATGAAAGAACCAAACGCCCCCTAAATATCTATTATCAAATATTTTAAAATTCCACTATTAAATATATTTTTTTATTTTAAAAATAAAGAGATAAAAATATCTGATATAACTCTATGCCTAATAAATCTCTTCCATATATCTGCTTATATTTAAAATTAGATATTTAAAAAAATATCTTCTCTAAATATCACGTAGATTTCTAGTAATTTATAATGTCATTTATTCTCTCTATTGTGTGACTATTTTAAGTTTTAAAAAATATTTAAAATTTATTTCTTTAAAAGAAATAGAGCAAGTATAGATGAAATAAACCTAGGCTATTTCTTTAAAATTTCTGTTTGGATGGATGAAATAAATTTAAGGGTATGGGCAGGGGAGAGGAGATCTCTCGGTCTTTTTTCATGAATTAGGAGATGAATCATTCATAATTACAGTTGAATCGTGATCATGATTCGATCGTAATTAGTTGTGATTCCTTCCTAGGTTCATCGTCCCTTTTAGGCTATAGTTTGGTTCGAAACAGGCGGCCAGAGGTCGCCCGGAGGCCACCGGTGGATAGGTGGCAAGGTTATCGGGCAGCCTCCGGCCGTCTTCTCTGAACCAAACTATAATTTGGAGGGGACGATGAACTCAAGAATATATCGCAATCACTTACGGTCGAATTGCAGCCACGATTCGACTGTAATTATGAGTGATTCATCCCCTGATTCAAAAAAAAATCAGGAGATAAAAAAAAAATCAAGCGATGGCAGTAGTCGCCCCCTCAAATTTTAAATATAAAAAATATATGAGGTATAGAAATAGGAGATGAGAGAAAAGTGAATGGGAAGAAAGATATGATCATCTTCCCTCGACATAAACATATATATTTCATCTTCTTAATATGAAATTTTTACCTCCATCCCTAAATATAGGAAGAAATCTTTTCCTTTCCATTTTTATTTATCTTAATTGAGGAAGATGAATATATACGATATAATTTTTATAACTAAAAAAAATACATATATTATTTTTTTTTATGTATGATGTAGTTTTACGAGTTAGAAAAGATACCTGTGTTATTTTTTTTAATATATAGTATAATTATATAAATGGAAAAAAATGTATGCGTCAGTTTTTTTTATCTATTGTTTTTTTTCCAATTTTAAAATAATTAATTTTTATTTTAAAATTATTCGTTCATAGATTATATTTTTATTCTCTTTTAAAATTTTAATAAAATAAACGATTAAACTTTAATTTTATTTTCCGTTCTCCTAGATAAAGATAGCATAAATCGTAGACTTGGGTTGGGCCGATATGCGTCTGTAGCTTGGATAACATCTATTTTTCAATTAAAGAAAAGAAAGAAAAACACAGTTTTTTTCATTTTTCTAAAAAAAATGAGAATGTGTGGTAAGCTTTTTCAAATAATTAATTTTCCCAAGAAAAAAAAATAAACATAAACTTTCACGAACTGCGAACACCTCAAAGTACATAGAGATAATATGACTATTTTCTTGGGACGATTTAGTTGTTATCATATACAATGTTATCATAGAATTCTGGAGTTCGAATTCTAGTATAATTGAAATAAATATTTTATTTATGTATTAATCGTTATTTCAAAGATTAATAATTATTTATGATTTATTTTTTCTATGTTAATATGAAATGAATGGACAGGAATATTAAAGTAATCATTATAATTTAATTTTTCTATATTATCTTTAAGAACCTTAGGATAAATTGATCAGAACACTGAAGAAGACGAGTGTAGTCGTCTTTTAGCATGATAGAAATAAGATGGCTGCATTATTATTTGTTGTAATCATTCCTTTAATTTTTGCCGTATCACACTAACAGGGCAAAGTTTGCCTCACACATTAGTTTAACAAAATACCGCAGTTATGACTTATGACTCGACGTGTCGCAGAAGGAAAACCAAACCACCGTGATTCTGGGATACGTTCGGTTCTAAATTACCATTTACAATTTTAATTATATTATTATTAAATAATCACATAATTAAAATTATGAAAAATAAGATATTGTCAATATTAATTAATACTATAATCTAATTTAACATCTACCATCCTAATACTTTGTCAACTAAATAAATTTAATATTTAATTATTTTTAAAATAAAATATATTATATTATATTAATAATATTAATATTAATAATATTAATGATAATCCGTCATCGATAACAGCACGATTAGCCCCGCCGTCATCCCCTCTCCCTCTCCCTCTCTGGCTCTTATTGGATGGCTCAGTGTGATAAACCATAATAGAAGAAAAGATGGACAGACGGACAGGCGGAAACATAGCAGCGGAAGTAAAATAGGTGATCTTGTATGAAGTAGCATATATGACTTGTTAGAGGTGGTTCTTATATCGATCGAGAGTTGATTTTACTAGGGAAAAGGGAGGATACATTGGCGCTCCTTTCGGTTCTTCTCTGTGTAAATTTGAAAGAGGCAATTGAATGTTAGGATAAAAATTAGAAAAGAGATCTCTAACGTATGTCTTCCGATGTTCAAGTCAGTAGATGACTAAATAAAAAGTGGAGAAGATGAACAGTAAAAATACCAATGTGTGCCATAAAGTTGGCTTAGAATGAATTGCATATCTCGTCAGCGAAGAGAACCTCCCCTTTTATATCACTTCTCATAACCTCCGTAATAATGAAGTAACAGAATATTCGTCGTCAGAAAATGTCGGATAATGAAAGGTGTATAGTCTGAAATTTGTATAGTTATTCTCCAAGATATCTTCTGTTATATGTATATGAACAACCTCGTATAACCTCTGCAATAATGATATAAACTATATGACCACCTTCATAAGAAGGTTCCATTGAATGCATATGGTTTAATTTTTTCCTCCAAATGGGACACGCAACTAAAGGATGCTGGGCTCCTGGGCTGCTCGCTGCGAGCGCTTCTTGATTTACCCTGGTGGCCGGTGGAAAACTTTCGTGAGGCCGGGCCGGTCACCCCAGGCTCAACGTTACCCAGCATGATTAATCATTTTTTTCCATTGACTGCATACATTGTAACCGAAGAATATTCTCTGTCAAATGATTATTACTCTCTAACAGGTAGTTGTGATTCTCTACAATGTTATCCCCTGAATATATCTCGGGCCGGAGTACCGGACCTTTAGCCGACCGACTGTATATTATATTAGCAGATCAATACGTAAGTAGGATACTGAGTCTCATAAAACCATTCAGCCTCTGGGCCGCTCGACTATATATATTGTGTGATATCAAGTCCCCTAAGGCTGGCTGGTCCTATGACTGACTAGCCATATGTCGGGATATTTGCCTCTAAAAGATGGAGAACTGAATCTCAAAAGATTCGGTCGGTACATTTATCCTGTCGGATTTGCAATGAGAATTGTTTGACGTCTATCTTACGTACATATAGGAGATAAGAATGTTGAGCTATATAAACTTGATGACATTGTGATCGACTGGCTATATGAAAGAGGGTTGACCCATGAGAAGTGAGGCTTTAGGGCATACTGACATATGATGAGAGTTCTTGCTCTGAGAGTGAGAAGGTAGATCCGTTGAATTTGACCGAATATAAGTCTGACTAGATTAGTAACAGACTGACCATCTCTTAAATCTGATTGACTCATAACAGATCACATATATACAAGGTGTCTTAACATGAGTGAATCATTAGATCCTTCGAGTCTGACCGACTCTTAGGCTGGATATCCTCATATTAAAGGCCTTAGTACTAGATGAGGAGTAAAGTTCTATTGAGAAGTGATGCTGATTACTTCTTCCCTTGACTTAATTTTAATTTCTATGTCAGGTATGGATTTGCTCGTAATATCTGTATCAGGATGAATTGTGATGAAAAGACCCAAGAAAAACTGTGAGGATCAGGAGGAACAGTGGGTGTCCTCGATGCACATCCTCTAGATTGGAAATTGGCAACCTGACACCGAGATCTGAAAAAAAAAATAAAAAAATGAAATTCAAATGGCTAGCAAAAGCAGAGAACAAATGGGCGTCGGAAAAGGCTGTTGTCTCTTGTCTCTTTATTTATGCTTCTAAAAACAAGGGAGAAAATAATTCCCTGGACTACGCCAATATTGGTAGTGATAGGGGGTTAAAAGTAGATCCCAAGTTAATATAAAAGGTGAAGTTAAGCTGAAGTGAAGATGGTATCAATCATATTATATGTCATGTGATACTTTAAATTATTAATTATTAATTATTAAAAATCCATATTAATTTAAAAGAAAAGATGTAGCATAGGTCTCGAGTTGTATTTTTCCAAGAATAGCTAATAAATATGCGCTTGATTTAGATCTAAAATTCTTTTTGAATTTTCTATTTAGAAATGAGGGTTTGGTTTCAAGTTTTCTTTCTAAATGAATGTCGAAATGCAATCGAGAAAAGTAATGCCCTTAACCAAATCTAACCTAAAATAGAAATCATGTCCTAGCTGTAAACTAAACTATGTGTCCATAAGGAAATTTATTCGTTGGCAAATTAAATAAGAACTAGACTTGAAAAGAAACTCATCAAAACATCAATTCCTCAATGAGAAGATGAAATTCAACTGCTACAATCAAACTGAAAACAAACTAAACAGAATTTGCTTTGACAAGTTGATAGACTAAATTGCAAAAACTAAACTAGCTAAACAAGATCAAGATGTCTGATACAGAATTGAAACGTATGACAATCGAATTGCAGCAAACCAAATTCAAAGATCAAGGGTTCCTGATTTAGTAAAGTAATGGATAAAATGCTTCAATCAAATTGCAGGAATTCAAAACTAAAGGTGAGTTGCAAATGTAAGTAATTAGAGTTGCATATGTAAGTAATCAGATCATTAGATCTAAGTTATTGAATGGAAATTAAAGATAAAGAAATTGTTCCTCAACTCAAATCATGGATCGAGTTCCTTCTTCGTACTGCCAAACAGAAATGCCTTTGGGAAATACCCTTCAAGCAATCAACGAAGAAAAATCGAACACCCAGCTAGTATTGATCATGATGCTCACAACTCCTGGGAACCACCCTTCAAGCTCCTGATCAACTGAAACTCTCGACGCTCGAAGAACATAGGAATGAAATCTAGAATCGCTTGTTCTATCGATTGATCTGATTGATTCAGAAGTCGCAGATGGAATTGAGGATGAAATGGAATCGGAATACCGAGGAAACACCGCCGGCAACTCCTTTGGACGATGCAAGCTCAAATAAGAGAAATGCCCTCTGATTTGTCGCCGCTGAGGAATGCAAATGCCAAATCGTGATCAGGGGAAATGCCCTCTGTCGCGTCCTGATCCTTGAGCGCTGATCATACTTGCTCAGGTATCGCCGTCAATAAAGGAAACTGGATTGCAAATCTGAGAAGTGGAAGGAACGGAGCTTGTGACCCGCGTCTAGAAACGAAGATGGCACAGTGAACAATAGTGCAAGCCATTGTTCATCGTTCCAATTTTTGGGGTTTATACCTGGGTTCAATCAAACCAGGATTAGGGTCTAGTTTAAGTGCAGAATTAGGGCATTTGGTAGGGAATTAGACTTGGGTTTAGCTCAAGAGGGAAACTCCTTGGAAAAGAGTCGAATCCATTGGGTTTGCTTCTTCATCTGTTAGATGAACCATCTTGTTTAGTCTATGTCATGTCCCAATTGAAGTCAACTTAGTGTCCTACAAAACCAAAAGAAAATACTGAGGAAATATCATGAATTAGAAGAAAAATACAATTAAGCTTAAGACAATCCTCCATGTATAAATATAATCAAAATCGTATATAAACACTTAACAAATTGTACCCTCCCTAACCCTTCTCAATCATATTTAGAAGATGGTAAAAGAAAGTCACCTAAAATTATCAAGTTCCAAAAACTCAAGCAACCATGAACTCCATTCTTACCTTGGTTAACCACATAATGATTTCATCCATCCTGAATATAATGATAATGATAATACAACTAATTCTCACAAGGTAATTTTGAGTGGATCTCATCCTAATCTCAATTTCATTCAATGGTAGAGATCACTCAAGCTACTCATGGCAAAAGCACTACCATATGCTTGCTCCTCATCTAATTTTCACCACCATCACAAATATCAAGATGCACCATTATGAAGGGTTTATAACAATTGCAAAGGAAAGAAAAATCAGATGCAAATGAAAAAATTAATATTAGAAAAGCAATAAGGGAAACAAAGTTTCAAGTAAAGGTGGAAGACATAGAACTATAATGCTATGTGATGATAACTTCTAGCCATGGCATCAAATTCTGCATTTCAATCTTGACTGAGTGTTGTTGTAGATTTAGCTTGGAAGGCACTCCAATCAGCATATACCCTTTAAGTCTCCACTTCTATTTTCAGAATTCATCTTCTCCTTTTTAGCACCCTATCCACTTTTAGTTTAAAAATATATATTTTAATAAACTTTAACCTTCAAAAGATTATCTTCTTTGTCATCCAATCATAGTTAGTTTGCCCTTCAATTCCTTCTAATCGGAAAGATCATTATGCCCATTTCTGTAATTCTGCAAAATTCATCATAGAATTTACTTTCAGCATTTGTCTTCTCCTTTGCATTCTAATTTGTAATTAGAATACCTTCCATTCAAAAGCACTCATCACATTTCATTCATTCAACACTTGTATCCATTGAAGGAGGAGTCAGATTCAATGCAAGGGGCAGTATTTAGCTTTTGTTTTTAAATTTCTACCCATGAATCTCTAGACTTCAGCAAACTGCAGATTTCAGCATTTCTTCATTAGCATTACATTAGTAGCATTCCAAGATAGCTACACAACAGTAATCTTTAGATTTAGCAAGCCTGCATCTTCTCTGCACTGTCCATAGAATTCTGCATATGTTATACCCAGATTTCAGCAACTAGTCAAGTATTAATTCCTTGTCTCTCTCCTTGAGCTTGTTCCTTGGCTTGAATGCTGCTCCCAATTTTTGATACACCATTTGGTACCAAACAGTTTCAAGCTTCCCAACAGTGATCAAGGTGTTGGTGCAACCTTAGGTCAAGGTTGACCTGGTTGACCTGACTCGAGTTGACCTGACTCGAGTTGTATTTTGATGTTTGACTTAGGAAGATTGTTGGTGCAACCTTAGGTCAAGGTTGACCTAGTTGAGTTGTATTTTGATGTTTGACACTCGTGGAAGAGTTGTATTCTTGATATGGGACAAGAATAGACGTTTGGGAGATTATTGGTGCAACCGTAGGTCAAGGTTGACCTGGTTGACCTGATTCGGGAAAGAGTCCAAGTATGGAGACTTGGCAATGGAAAAGTCCAAGCAGGGAACTTGGCACTGGAAAAGTCCAAGCAGGGAGCTTGGCACGCGAAGAGTCCAAGTGTGGAGACTTGGCACGGGAAAAGTCCAAGTATGGAGACTTGGCACTGGAAAAGTCCAAGTATGGAGACTTGGCACGGAGAAGTTCAAGCAGGGAGCTTGGCACGAGGGAAAGTCCTAACTGGGATGTTAGGCAGTGTGGAAAGTCCTGGTGAGTGAAGCCAGGCAGTGGGAAAGTCCTAACTGGGATGTTAGGCAGTGTGGAAAGTCCTGGTGAGTGAAGCCAGGCAGTGGGAAAGTCCTAACTGGGATGTTAGGCAGTTGGAAAGTCCTGGTAAGTGAAGCCAGACAGTGAGAAAGTCCTAACTGGGATGTTAGGCAGTGTGGAAATCCTGGTGAGTGAAGCCAGGTGAAAGTCCGGGTGAGTGAAGCCAGGCAAGGGAAAATCCAGATGGATCAGGGATGATCGGACATCTGGTGTTGAGGAAAATCCAAGTAGGTCAAAGGGATTGACTGGACACTTGGCGGGGAATTCTAGCAGGTCAAGGGAGTGACCAGATGCTAGGAATGAAGTACCAGCAGGTCGAGGTTGACCGAATGTTGGTTTGGAAGGCTTGGGACTTGGTTTGGGCAAAAACCAAGTCACTAGTTATCTGATCGGTCTGGTGACCGATCAGTAACCGATCAGTGTGCTACTGATCGGTATCTGATCGGTCTGCAGACCGATCAGAAGGTGATCAGTAGCCGCGAGAAAGACGCCTGATCGGTCTGTGGATCGTATTCATATTGTATTGCTCCCGATCGGTCTGCAGACCGATCAGAATGTTGCCTGATCGGTCCACAGACCGATCAGGGTTCTAGCCGTTGCAACGCAACGGCTAGTTTCTTCGCTGTTTCTTCTTCGCAGGTATAAAGGAGACGAGGGCATCTTCTGTGCTACCGCTTCTTCCTCTTCTCTTCTGCTACAGAGCTGCTGTTCTGGTGCTTGAGCTTTGTTGAGCTCTTCTTCGCAAGCTTCGCGTGAGCTTCTTCCTTCGGCTGGGACTCCGACTGAGCTGCTGCTGTGGTTGGCGTCTGAGAAGCTGTTGCTTCTTCAACAGTCGACGAGAAGGCAAGGGTTGTTTACATTTGCTGTGTATTTACTTCTTGCTTCTCTTGTATTTGTACTCCTTATCTTGCTGTTGTAAGAAGTAGTTGTGGCGAGGTTTCTCCACCCATAAGGAGCTCATATTTAGCCGGTCCTCCGGGGACTCATCCACCGACGGATTGGTAGGCTTCGTCCACCTTACGGACACGCCGAGGAGTAGGAGTTCATCTCCGAACCTCGTTATAGCGGTTTGTTTTTCTTCTCCTTAGTTTCTTCCTTGTATTTCCGCTGCGACTAACCCTAACTGTAGGAAGAACGCGAGAATTTGGGGCGGCTATTCACACCCCCCTCTCTAGCCGAGTACGAACGATCCTAACAAGTGGTATCAGAGCGAGGCCGCTCTTCGATGGATCAACACCCGGGGGAGCACGGGCTAGAGATGGATCTCTATGGAGAAGATGTCACGATTCAACCCTTCTACGAGTCTCACGATAACTTCACATATTGGAAGGTAAGGATGATGTATTTTCTTAGGACTAATATGTTAAATTGGTTTTGTGTACAAGAAGGGTTTTCCCCTCCGATGGATGAGGAAGGAAAACCTATCAAGAAGAAGGAGTGGACGAAAGAGCAAATCCGACAATCCGAAATCAATGACGAGGTAACAAAAATCATTGAATTTGCTTTACCTAATAATGTTTTGTGCAAGATAGATAGGTACAACAACGCCAAGGCATTGTGGAACAATTTGGCAAAATTCCATGAAGAGGAGCCTAGTGAGCCAAGTAGCTCACATCATGGAGGAAGCGAATTGGGAGTTGAGGGTTACTCAACATCCAAGGAAGAAGAGGAGGAGAGCTCTTGTTCAAGATCGGAGCAAGAAGAGGCATCTACCTCCGGAAGGGATGAAGAAGAAAGCTCATCTACATCCACAACCCTAGGTAACTCAAACACTATGATTTCAAGTAAATTACACATAATGTGTTTTGAGTGTAGGAAGTTTGGGCACTACAAGAGTAAGTGTCCAAAGAGGGTTAGAAAGACTCCACCGGCACCAAAGGTCAAGGAAGCCGGAGTCCCGACATGCAAGAGAAAGAAGCACGTGGTGTGCTTCCAATGCAAGCAACGGGGACACTATAGGAGTCAATGTCCAAGGGGGAGGCAACCTCACAAGGACAAGAGGCCAAACACGTGTAAAGGGGGAGCTAAGGCAAACCCTAAGGTAACATTTAAAGCTCATTCTTGCAATTCTAGTAGGATGCATGCTAGTAGTCTTATTGCCATTGTCAATAATGATAAGCATGTTAACATTAGAAATCGATACATGTGCTTAGGAGCCAAGCATGTTAGCCTAGATAAGAACAATTCTAGAAATGCTAACCCTAGAATTAACTCATCTAAGGCTAAGGAAAATCTAGATAGAAATCCCAAATCATCTAGACACATGCCTAGGAATACCTCAAAGAAAAATGATAAATCAAAACTTGAGGTATTAGAGAAAGAAAATCAAGTCTTGAGGTCAAGACTTGACTCTCTAGAAAAGGCTCTTAAGGATTTGACTCTAGGGTCTAGGGGTCAAAAACCCAAGTCCAAGGACAAGAAAGGTTTGGGTCACAAACCTAAGTCCCAATTGGCCAAGCCCACTTATCATAATGTTTCATTCGATTATGGAACAAAACCTAGGGCTAGGAAGACCATTACCAAGGTCACAAGGGGAGTCACCCCTATAGTTGACCTTGATGAGACCCAAATGACCAAGGCTTTAAAGCCTAAGAGGGTCATTAGAAGGGTTGCTAGGGAAGTTATCCCTAGTGAATATTTAGTGAACCCAATGAGCTCTAATAGGTATTGGGTTTCTAGGAGCATCTTCTCTACCCCATAGATGGGTTAGAAAGTGTCAACTCCGATTAGAAGGGTAGTTAACCCAACTTTGAGGAAATTGACACTCAAGGAGCATTTTCAAGGTTTTGAGAACTTTTGAAAATGAAATGGAATTATCATTTACTCCTTTGAAGAGTTAAATGTGCCTAAAGATTGGAAATTTCATTTTTAATCTCAATTGGCACAATTTGGGAAAATCTAGAGAACTCTCGAAGAAAAAAAATGAAACATGCCAAGTTTTGAGGATAAATTTGATCTTTAAGTGGCATGAATTAATCTAGAGTTCAAGAAGTGTCAAAATTAGGATTTTGGCATTTTGGGGCAATCTAGGATTAAATTTGAAGTTAGCCAAGTGGTTAAGGATACTTAGATAGGTAATCTAGGTATATTTATTTATGCTAAATCTTGCAATGATTGTTTGTCCTCACATGTCATGACATCATGTTTAGTTTTATTATCATTTGAAATGTCATGATAATGCTCAGGCCAGTTTTTATGTCATGTTTATTTAAGTTTCAAATTTTATGCCATGACATCATGACATTGGCACATGTTTTCATTTATGATACCATTTTATGCCATGTCATCATCTCTTGCATTAATAATCAATTGAATTGATTTAAGGATGAAAAACACATTTTGATATTGAGATCAAATTTGTGTTTAGAAAATGCATGAGACCTTAGTCTAAGATACCTAAACCCATATCTCACATCAAAATTGCCATGGATGTGTTTGATACACTTTAGATGTGTGTGAGATATTAGGATCATGAATTAGGATCAAGGTGCATAGTTCTTGTACCTAGATGAGCCTAATTCAAGAAATGGAGGATCATAGGGAAAGCTTGTGTACAAGTCATGTACATTTAGCCCTAAGATTATGGTCCTAAATTAAAAGGTTTAAAATCATTTTGAAATTGATTTGGAAAACCTTGATGAAGCCATCTTAGTGATTGCATTCATCATTGAACATTGTGATACAAAGTTGAGTTAAACTTGAACTATTTCAAAGTTTTTGAACTTTGTATCAAGATTGAAAAATGGAAGTTATTTTCATAGAAAACTATTTTTCCATGATAGTATATGTTATGACGGATGTATCCTCAAAATTTCACAATTTTTGGAATTTTCTGGAATTTGTTGTGAGTTTCTGAATTTCGGGAGAAGGAAATCAGAACTCGAGTCTGTCCAAGGCTGGATCGGTCACTGGACCGATCCAGGGAAGGATGGATCGGTCTGGGGACCGATCCAGAGGGGTCCTGATCGGTCCGGTGACCGATCAGGCGTGCTGAATTTCGACTGTGGTCTGAAATTTCAACTGTGGGAGTTGAGTTTCGGGTTTTCTAAAGGTTTGAAACTCTCCAAGACATTGTTGGTGCAATGGTCAAGGGGGAGTTGACCTTTAGGGGGAGTCTTAACTAATTGTTAAGGGGGAATTGACTTTTAGGGGGAGTTTTTACTCCTTAAGACTTTTTGAGAATTAGTGATATGAGATTGCCACTAAGTTGATTGTTGGGTTTAGTATCAAGGGGGAAATTAAGGGTTTCAATGAAAGGTATGAGACTTTCATTAGGAAGAAACTCTTGACCTTGATTCCCTCTTTTTGATGTGTGTCAAAAAGGGGGAGAGATGTCTCAGGGGGGAGAGTGTAGGTTTTGGAAGAATGTTCAAGGAAGAACATTGGAAAGTGTAGGTTTTGGATGAATGTTCAAGGAAGAACATTGGAAAACCTAAGTTAGGTTATCGGGTTAACCTAATTTGATTTTGGATTTTGTCAAACATCAAAAAGGGGGAGATTGTTGGTGCAACCTTAGGTCAAGGTTGACCTGGTTGACCTGACTCGAGTTGACCTGACTCGAGTTGTATTTTGATGTTTGACTTAGGAAGATTGTTGGTGCAACCTTAGGTCAAGGTTGACCTAGTTGAGTTGTATTTTGATGTTTGACACTCGTGGAAGAGTTGTATTCTTGATATGAGACAAGAATAGACGTTTGGGAGATTATTGGTGCAACCGTAGGTCAAGGTTGACCTGGTTGACCTGATTCGGGAAAGAGTCCAAGTATGGAGACTTGGCAACGGAAAAGTCCAAGCAGGGAACTTGGCACTGGAAAAGTCCAAGTAGGGAGCTTGGCACGCGAAGAGTCCAAGTGTGGAGACTTGGCACGGAAAAGTCCAAGTATGGAGACTTGGAAAAGTCCAAGTATGGAGACTTGGCACGGAGAAGTCCAAGCGGGAGCTTGGCACGAGGAAAGTCCTAACGGGATGTTACGCAGTGTGGAAAGTCCTGGTGAGTGAAGCCAGGCGGTGGGAAAGTCCTAACGGGATGTTAGGCGGTGTGGAAAGTCCCGTGAGTGAAGCCGGGGAAAGTCCTAACTGGGATGTTAGGCGGTTGGAAAGTCCTGGTAAGTGAAGCGAGGAGAAAGTCCTAACTGGGATGTTAGGCGGTGTGGAAATCCTGGTGAGTGAAGCCGGTGAAAGTCCGGATGAGTGAAGCCAGGGAAAATCCAGATGGATCGGGGATGATCGGACATCCGGTGTTGAGGAAAGTCCAAGTAGGTCAAAGGATTGACCGGACACTTGGCGAAATCTAGCAGTCAAGGGTGACGGATGCTAGGAATGAAGTACCAACAGTCGAGGTTGACCGAATGTTGGTTTGGAAGGCTTGGGACTTGGTTTGGGCAAAACCAAGTCACTAGTTATCTGATCGGTCCGGTGACCGATTAGTAATCGATCGATGTGCTCGATCGGTATCGATCGATCTGACCGATCGGGTGATCGATGCCGCGAGAAGGCGCTGATCGGTGCGGGACCGATCGGATCTTCCGATCGGTCGTGGCGACCGATCCAGGTGGCCTGATCGGTCCACGCATCGATCGAATGCAATGTTTACGTCGATCGATCGGGGGACCGATCGGTGGCGCTGATCGGTCCGCGACCGATCGAGGTTCTAGCCGTTGCAACGCAACGGCTAGTTTCTTCGCTGTTTCTTCTTCGCAGGTATAAAGGAGACGAGGGCATCTTCTGTGCTACCGCTTCTTCCTCTTCTCTTCTGCTACAGAGCTGCTGTTCTGGTGCTTGAGCTTTGTTGAGCTCTTCTTCGTAAGCTTCGCGTGAGCTTCTTCCTTCGGCTGGGACTCCGACTGAGCTGCTGCTGTGGTTGGCGTCTGAGAAGCTGTTGCTTCTTCAACAGTCGACGAGAAGGCAAGGGTTGTTTACATTTGCTGTGTATTTACTTCTTGCTTCTCTTGTATTTGTACTCCTTATCTTGCTGTTGCAAGAAGTAGTTGTGGCGAGGTTTCTCCACCCATAAGGAGCTCATATTTAGCCGGTTCTCCGGGGACTCATCCACCGACGGATTGGTAGGCTTCGTCCACCTTATACGGACATGCCGAGGAGTAGGAGTTCATCTCCGAACCTCGTTACATCGGTTTGTTTTTCTTCTCCTTAGTTTCTTCCTTGTATTTCCGCTGCGACTAACCCTAACTGTAGAAAGAACGCGAGAATTTGGGGCGGCTATTCACACCCCCCTCTCTAGCCGAGTACGAATGATCCTAACACAAGGTCCATGTGTAGGACCGTTGCGGCCGGCTTAGAAGGGGGTTGGATATCCTACAAAAAATAAAAAGAAAGACAACCCTTCTCAAACTCTTTAAGCTAACACTTGCATAATAAACAGAGCAAATAAATAAAACATTAAAAGACGAGGCACAAGATATTTACTTGGTTACAACCGATGTGGTTGTTAATTCAAGGAAGATTAAGCACTAAAACTCCTTCAGGCGGAGAAGCCTGTTACAACGTTGAAGCACAGAAAACAGAAGCTCAACTACAACTAGAAGTGCACAAGCGTTAGAATTACAAGTAATGAGTTCGTTGAGAAGCTTCTGAACCAAGACTATATTTATAGCCTTGGTCGAGGCGCCTGGAAGGGTTCCGGGCGCCCTGCGGGGATAAAATTTTATCCTCCAACGTTCAGAACGTGAATGACGCATTCTGGTCAAATATGCTGGTACGGGAGCCCGGAGCCATTCTGGGCTCCCCAGACTGCTCCGGGCGCCCCGGACTGCTTCGGGCGCCTGGAATGATTCCGGGCGCCCCGGAGCAAAAAGTCAATAGCGGTTGACTTTTTGTCCAGGACCTCTTCTCCGGTTCAGTCCCACCTAGATTCGGGTCTTCTGCTCCGGATCCGCTCGCTTGGGTGATCTCTGTCATCCGGAATAGGGCTCATCCGAATCCAACTTTCGGTCTTCTCGAGCAGCTTTCCGCTCCGTCTTCTGGTCCCTGAGAATCACCGCGTGTTTCCTTCTCGTCCACCAGCGTACTCATCTGCAGTCTTCGTCCCTCGGTTGCACCCCGTGCCGACCTTCTCGCTAGCTGCGTCTCTTTCTTCCCGAGCAATCATCTGCTCCGGCTTTCGTCCTTCGGAACCACCGCACGCTTCCTTCTCGTCCACCGGGGTACTCTTCCGTAGTACCTCGTCCCTTGGACGCACCGCGTGCCGTCCTTCTCGCTAGCTGCGTCTTCCGCTCGAGTAACTGTGCTCCTAAGCTCCTGCACACTTAGACACAAAGTTAGAAATACACAGGACCTAACTTAACTTGTTGATCACACCAAAACAACATTGGGGTTCCAACACCATGTTTCTCCGTAGATTACGTGCAATCTTCTTAGCATTCCATAGTCTCTTAAAGAACTTACAAATTTCATCAGTAATGATTAGAATCAGCCTTGTTTCACTAGCATTCCATATCTCTTAATGACATATGTCATTAGCAAGTCAAATGGACAAATAACCTCTGAAATTACTACTCATTGCAATGTGCAGGTTTACATTTATGCATTTCTTGCACCTTAAATGAGCAATTTAATACAATTTCATAGAAGTAGTACTTCTGATATTATTGCACAATGGCAATGTCCAATTTCTAGAGTCAGTAGTCCCTTCAATCCATTTCTACAAATTTAGTTTTCGAAATCATTTCAGTTCTTCACTTGGATTCCATTACTGTACAACAACAATGTCCAAATTCAGCCATGCTTCGTTTTTTAAAATTCAGAACTTCATTCCTGCACCTCTTCATCCTACATTTTAGTTTTAGATTTTTGATGGTTTCAAGGGATTCCCTTCAACTTCTAAACTCTCAATAAGGATTACTGATAAACACATTTTCTAAGGCTATAGCACAACTCCTGGGCAGCAACACCAACAGAATGTTCAAATTTCAAAATTTTCTTTCTTTTAAATCTTGAACCATTCCTGAATTGTAACTTGTGCACCCTTAATCTAACATTTAACTTCAATGCACTCAAACTTAAATTTGAACATAAACCATCTAAAATTCTAGCCATGAAATGCATCCAATTATTCCAAAAACTCAAAAACACTAGACACCTCTCCCACACTTAATCCTGTTGGACCGCGTTGGACGGCTAGAGAGGGGGGGGGGGGTGGGTGGGGGGTTGAATAGCCTGCACAAATAAAAAACAAAACTACCCTTCTCAAACTTTCAAAAGAACACTTGCATTAATTAAAGAAAGAACTAAAAAATTAGAGGCACAAGAATTTTTACTTGGTTACAACCGGGGAGGTTGTTAATCCAAGGAATGAATCACACTAGTATCTCCTTCAGGTGGAGAAGCCTCTTATAGCAATGACGTACAAAAAATAGAAGCAAAACTAAAAATGGAAGTGCACAAGTGTTGGTTTGCTAATTGCTTGAATGAATGAATAGCTTCTGGACCAAGGCTAGACCAAGGCTATATTTATAGCCTTGGTCGAGGCGTTTGGATGGTTCCAAGCGCCTGGGAGGGGGATAAAATTTTATCTCCTTTGCAACAAATCATGTTTGACCGTGATCCAGTCAAAATCTAGTTTCGGGCGCTCGGAATCGCTCCGGGCGCTCGGACCACTAAAGTCAACCTAATTGACTTTGGTCCAGGCACTCTGCTCTGGTGCTGTTCACCTCGGTCTGGGTCTTCTGCTCCGTCTTCGCTCGCTTGGGTGATTTCAGCCAACTGAAATAAGGCTCACCCAAATCCAATTTTGGCCTTCTCGAGCAACCTTCCACTCCGATTTCTCGTCCCTCGGAAATGCCGCACGCCTCCTTCTTGTCGGCCCGCGTACTCTTCCACAGCACCTCGTACCTCAGATGCACCGAGCCGATTGACTCTCTCCCGTGCCATCCTTCTCGCTAGCTGCGTCTTTTGCTCGACCCCTTGTATTCCTATGCTCTTGCACACTTAGACATAAGGTTAAAACACCACAGGACTGTTAGGATGTATACTAAAAGCCTAGATTTTTGTATAAATATTTATTTAGAAATAAGAATCACATTGGTCAAATGTCTACATTTATACTAAGTGTAGTTGTCCATTTAATTTATATTGTAGATAACATGGTGTGAGGAGACACACAGAAGTTCATGCTATCAGTTCCTTATAAATTATAAATAGTAGCTCACAACCAAGATGGAATGGGACAAATCATTGGAGTGGTTGTAATGTAACTTGGTATTAGTTTATCTTGACTATAAAATTACATTAGTATACTATGAGTGTATTGAGCAGGACCATTTGAGATAGTTTCTTTTTATACTGACTACATAAAAGAATAAAACCTCTGTTATTATGGAAGTGCGTACTCTTAATCATGATATAATAACAAGCACGCATACTTAATATTTATTTCTTTAATTTATCAAAGGGTGCAATTTAGTTAGTTAAATCAATAGGTCTGATAAGTTGGGAAATGATATTATTTATATGATGTGTTATTGATTATAGAATGAAACTGTGTCCTAGTAATCTAGGTTGATGATGTCCCCTTGAGGAGCTCATAAGGATTGTCATGTAAACCCTGCAGGTGGACTTAGTCTGACATGACAATAAGGTTGAGTGGTACTACTCTTGGAGCTAGATATTAATTAAGTGAGTTGTCAGTAACTCATTTAATTAGTGGGTATTCGATATCTTAAACACAGGGAGACTAACACACTCATGATAAGAAGGAGCCCATATTGTAATATGGGATTGGTGCGGCAATGCAATAATAACTCTTTAGTGGTATGAGTTATTATTGATGAACTTGAGTTGGGTGTTCGGGGCGAACACGGGAAGCTCAAGCTCATCGGGAGACCAAAACCAATTTCTTCTCTCGGTCCCTATTGTAGCCTCTTATTTATAAAACCTTATATCCACTTAGAGCCAAGCTTCTTACCCATCCCATTGTGGTCGACCAAGCCAAGCTTGGAGCCAAAGTTAGGGTCGGCCAAGCCAAAGGATGGAGCCAAGTTTATGGCCGGCCAAGCTTGGAGCCCAAGCAAGGTGGCTGGCCACATTAAAATAAAAGGGTATTTTAAATTTTAAAATCTTTCCTTTTGTGGAAGCCATGGTTTTAAAAGAGAGTTTTAAATTTTAAAATCTTTCCTTTTATAGCTTTCTACAAAGGATTAATAGAGAGGTTTGATATCTTTCCTTATTTGTAGTTAAAAGAAATATTTTAATTTTTGTATAAAATTTTCCTTTTTTGTAACCATCCACATGTTTTAAAAGAGAGATTATAATTTATAAAATTTTCCTTTTATAACCAATAAGGGATTTAAAATAGAAATTTTTTATTAAAATTTTTACCGGAAACAAATAAGGAAGTTTTAATTTTATATTTAAAAGTTTCCTTATTTAGAGCACAAGCATAGGGCCGGCCATGACAAGCATAAAAGGAAGTTGTAATTTTTTGTTTTAAAACTTTCCTTTTTAGTCTTTGGCAGGGAATATAAGGAAGTTTTAATTATGTTTAAAACTTTCCTTTTTTGCCAAGACCAAGGATTATAAAAGAGATGGAAGGGTGCCTCATGAAATAACACATCTTCTATTCCTCTCTTCCAATCCTTGGTGACCGGCCCTTGTCCTTCTCTCTTCTCCTTTTGTTTTCTTCCTTGGAGGCCGGCGGCATCAATTGTGGTAATCTCTTGGTGGCCGGTTGCTTGAAGGAGAAGAAGAAGAGAAGGAAGCTCTCTTGTCTAGCATCCCTTGGAGGTTAGTTGGTGGCTGGATCTTGGAAGTCTTGGAAGAAGCTTGAGTGGATTTCATCTTGGAAGATCGTCGCTCACACGACATCCAAGAAAAGGAGGGGAATACAGCAGAAGATCAAGAGGTCTATAAGCTACAAAAGGTATAACTAGTTATTAGTTTCCGCATCATAACTAGTTCATCTTTGTATAGATCTTGAAAAACCAAACACAAGAGGTTATCGGTTTTAAGTTATCATTTTTGTTATCGATTTTATTTTTTGATTTCATGTTTCGATAATGTGTTTCTATTGAGGTCTCTATAGTTAAACCTAGTTTACTGTAAGAAGTTAAATATCCAATTTCTTTGAAATACTTTGTCTAGGAAGTGGTGGATGATCCCATATCCAAGAAGGCCTAGTGCCTCGTCATGTTTAACCTGGAAGTCGATCTTTGAAATAGATATTTAATAACTTCTGTAATATGGTTTAACTTAGGAAGTCACATCAGTTAAACTTGGAGTAAAAATGTTAAGTATTGTTTCCAATCCAAGTTTAACTTCTGAAAGATAATTTGGATTAATAATGTTAAGCATCGTTTGTAATCCAAATTTAACTTCAGTAGAGCACAAGGATATTTAGGATAGTTCTATGCTTATACGAATTTTTGTACAGGGGAACTAGGACAGTATTCCGAGTAGCAACCAACAATTGGTATTAGAGCTAGGTTATACCTCTATGTGTTTGGTTTTTAGTTTAATTATGCACATGTCATACATATTTTAGGTAAGATAATAGTAGGATGTGCAAATAGATTAACTCTATGGTTGCAACTCCAACTATTATGGCCTATTATGATTGTGTGTGATTGGACCCTCGGACATGTCGAGGGCATTTTATGTGTACGCATGATTGTATTTATTAAATACAGCAGGAGTTGTATTAGTTTTAGGATTTTACATTTTGTTCGATCTAGACTTTATGTACATTCCTTTGTGGAATATAGGATCGATATATGTAAAATTTTATTTTTGTCATGCATCATATCCTTGTGAGGCATGGTGCTATTTGAGGACCAGAGGCACAGTAGAAAAGGAAGCTCGATGGATGCGATGACATGAGCCCTAGGGCTGGCGGTTAGTTTTGACCACTGCTAGGGCTGGAAGCACATGGAGGGCAGTGATGGAAGAGGCCATAATAGTTGGAAATTATTTTTCCATATTTATTGCTTTTATTTGTTGTGATGTATGTGTGTGCATGTTAAAATTCTCATCTTAAATAACTAAGTGGGAGAGGGATTTATAAATAAATCCCACGGTCTCCATTACTGGTTTGTAAGTGATGCAAACAAACTTGTGCGTTGGCTCTGAGTGTCTTCCTCCACATCGGATGAGTTTGTTTGCGGATCACTAGATCAAACTTCCTTAATGGATGATTATAGGAAATTATTTAGGAGCGTGTGATCTTCTCCATCTGAAGGGGCACAATCCTATTTAATGGACTAAGTATCAAGTAATGGTATACACTTAGGCACATTTAATAGTATCCTCCCCATCGGAGTCACTGCTATTATTTGTGTAACCGAAGGAATACCAACTATTAATTTTATTTGTCATAAAGTTAGGTTGACAAGAATAAAATTAATGGATAAAACCTCCTCTTACAAATGTTTGAATTTGTATACGTCCACACTATCGTAGCATACAAAATTCACGATGTTTTGAGGTGTTGGTGAATTTAAATAATATTGTTTGAGTACTCAATATTATTCTAAATTCTAAAGTTTTGACCAAAACTTATTTTGTGATTCTTAGGATGACTTTCAACCTACTAGCTATTATTCTGAAAGAGAACAAACTTACTAGTCCCAATTATATAGATTGGAAAAGAAACCTGGACATTATCCTAACTGCTGAAGGCTATAAGTTTGTACTGTTAGAGGTCTGCCCTAATGAGCCTAATAGTGATTCTAGTGAAGAGGAGATTGAGTATCATAAGAAATGGGTCAAGGCAGATGAGATGGCGCGGTGTTACATTTTAGTTTCTATGTCAAATATACTGCAACATCAGCATCAGTCCATGCCTACTGCCTATAACATGATGTACAATCTCAAGGAACTCTTCAGACACCAGAATCGGGTTGCTAGGCAAGAGGCTATGAGAAACTTAATGACAGCTACCATGTCAGAGGGGACACCCATAAGGGATCATATCCTCAAAATGATGGCTTACTTGAACGAGATACAAATCCTTGGAGCTGAAATCGATGGGGAAACCCAGGTCGATATTATTCTCCAAACGCTATCCAAAAGTTTTGAGCAGTTCCGCCTGAACTACAATATGAATAAAAGGATTTATTCATTGGCGGAACTACTGACAAAACTTCAGGCAGCAGAAGGGCTATTTCGTCATAATTCTCAAATTCACTTTGCTGAAAATATTTCTACTTCTAAGTCGAAAGGCAAGAAGAAGAAGAAGAAACAAGCTAGCTCGGCAAAGAAAGTGAATCGATCTCTAGGTACTAGACTAAAAGTAGGAATAAAGAAGCCGAAGGGCAAGTGCTTTATTTGCAAGCAGTCTGGACATTGGTGTTGATACAATCGACCTAGGATTAAATGGGACGATCTTTGTTTTTGATGTGTGTGTCAAAGAGTTTGAGTTAGGGTTTAGATTGGTTCTAATATATACTTAAGTTGTGTAGGACCTGGTAAATTACACAAGCTTGGAAAGTCTCATCTTATGGTCCAGGCCCTTGAAGATTGGTGAAGGATGGTGCATCTGAGGGACCACGGACAAGGAGCAATGGAGTGAAGGGAAGTGAACCTTGAGGCAACATGAAGGATGGCACGAAGAAGAGCTGCAGGCTTGAGTGCATCTGAGGGACAAAGGCTGAGGAGGAAGACTTCAAAAGGCAACTCCGGACACCAGTCGACTGGTGCAGTCAACTGGTGCAGTCGTCTGGTGTAGTCGACTGCATGTTTTAGCAGTCGACTGGTATAATACTGTTAAGATGATGACGCACAGGATCTTCACAGATTCGAATGAAATAGTAGCCGTTGTGTGCTACCAGTCGATTGCATGTTTCAGCAGTCGACTGGTATCAGGAATTCCAGCAACCTGTATATAAAGTTGGAAGCTTGGAGAGAAAAGATATACTGATTCAAAATTACTGTTTGAGCTCTCTAAGTGACCTCCAAGACTTACTACTCTTATTCTCTCCTCCCTAAGCTCATTAAAAATTTTGTGAAAGGAAGAGATCATCTTATAAAGGTTTCTCCACCTTCACTCTTGGATTGAAAAGGAGAAGATCTTAGTAAAGCTTGATTGGGTGTGTGCGTGCCTTGGATTAGTCACCACAAGGAGGTGGAGACCAAGTAAATCGAGGAGTTAGCCTTGTTCTCTTATTTTTTTCAATTTCATTTCTTTTTGTGCTTTCGCTAATAAATTGTAGGTAACAAATCAAAGAAAGGCTATTCACCCCCCCTCTAGCCATACACAAAGGTCCTATCAATTAGAAGGAGGACTGTCCTCGTAGGAAAGAGAACAATAAAGGTATATCTTATTCTCTAGTAGTTGAAACATGTTTAGCGGTGTTATCTACCAGTACCTGGTGTGTAGATACAGGAGTCACTGGTCATGTCTGTAATTCATTGCAGGGGTTCTAGGAAACCCGATGAATATATGAGGGAGAGATAATCGTCTATATGAGCAATGCTACGAAAGTGGCGGATGTTACAGTGGGAGATGTCTACTTATCATTTGATAGGAATAGACCTTTGATTTTGAGAAATTATCTTTATGTACCAAGTTTTAGAAAGAATTTAATTTCAGTTTCTAAACTATTATTGGATGAATATGCTGTTTCTTTTGATGACAAAGTGGTTATCAAGAAAAATAGGGTTATTAACTATTCTGGTACATTAGTTGGCAATTTTTATACTCTAAATACAATAACTCTCGCAAAGCAACAAATAGAAATTAATAACACATCCTCTAATTCTAATAAGAGAAAGGAATCTTCAAAAATGAACCAAACATATCTTTGACATCTAAGACTTGGTTATATTAAATTGAGTAGGATTCAAAGGCTTATAGTCGATGAACTCTTGGGTTCATTAGTTTTGGAAAACTTTCCAAACCTGTGAATCTTACTTGGAAGGAAAAATGACCAAGAGACCTTTTAAGGCCAAGGGGTATAAAGTAAAAGATGTATTGGAATTGGTTCATTTTGATTTGTGTGGACCTATGAATATCCAGGCGAGAGGTGGTTTCGAATATTTTATCTATTTTATGGATAATTATTCAAGATATGGGTACATTTACTTGATGTGTCGCAAGTCTGAGTACTTTGATAAGTTCAAAGAGTACAAGGCTAATATGGAGAAACGTCATGGTAAAAGTATCAAGACACTACGGTCTGATCGTGGTGGCGAGTACCTCTCAGGAGAGTTTAGGAATTACTTATCAGAGGTTGGGATTCAATCCCAATTATCTGCACCTGGTACACCCTAACAGAATGGTGTGGCAGAATGAAGGAATAGGACTATTATGGAAATGGTTAGATCGATGATGAGTTATTCAGAATTATCAAATTCATTCTGGGGATATGCTTTAGAAATGACAGTGTACATTCTGAACTTGGTACCTTCTAAATCAGTACCCTCTACTCCCACAAAATTGTGGAATGAGTGTAAGCCTAGTCTGAGTCATGTCCGGATTTGGGGTAGTCCAACACATGTGATGAAGGGAGATGCTGATAAGTTGGAATCTCATACAGAAGTTTGCCTGTTTATAGGTTATCCTAAAAGAATGAAAGGTGATTTATTTTATAGTCCTAAAGATCAGAAGGCCATTGTTAGCACTAATGCCCGATTTTTAGAAGAGGATTATGTAATAAATCACATGCCCATGAGTGAAATTGTTTTAGAAGAAATGAGAGAGAGCACACCTACTTTAGTACCAATAGTGCAAGATGAAATATCACAAGAAACTGCAACACGTATCATAAATGATACACAACTACAGACAGTGTCTCGTCGTAGTGGGAGGGTTATGAGGCAACCTGAAAGATTTATGTTTTTGGGAGAGTCTTCGAACTTGATCCCAGGTAAACATGAACCTGATTCCCGAACATATGACGAAGCACTCCAAGATAAAGATGTAGCATCTTGGCAAAGAACAATAAATTCATAAATAGAATCTATGCATTCTAACATAGTCTGGGAGCTAGTAGAACCATCAAATGGTGTAAAAGCTATTGGATGTAAATGGATCTACAAAAGAAAAAGAGGGATAGACGGGAAGGTGGAAACCTTCAAAGCAAGGCTTGTTGCGAAGGCGTATACTCAGAAAGAGGGAATCGATTATGAGGAAACTTTTTTGCCAATAGCTATGCTTAAGTCTATCCAGATACTCTTATCTATTACTGCTCATATAGATTATAAGGTTTGGCAAATGGATGTCAAGACAACTTTCCTTAACGGAAGTCTTGAAGAAAATATCCATATGAAGCAACTAGAGGGGTTTATTGGAAAGGGCAAAGAGCATCTTGTATGTAAGTTCAATCGGTCTATTTATGGACTGAAGCAAACTTCAAGATCTTGAAACATCCGGTTTAATGAAATAAATCAGTCTTATGGATTTATTTAGTGTCCGGATGAGTCTTGTGTATACAAGAAGTGTGATGGAAACGTGGTGGTATTTCTTGTACTATATGTAGATGACATTTTGTTAGTTGGCAACAATATCAAAGTGTTGTCAGAAGTAATAGTATGGTTGTCCAAGCAATTCGATATAAAGGACTTGGGAGAATGTAGACATATTCTTGGGATCAAAGTAATAAGGGATCGCAAGAAAAGAATGTTGTGCTTATCCGAAGCTTCATATATCGATACTATCCTAGCTCATTTTAGCATGCAAGATTCCAAGAAAGGTTTTCTACCTTTCTCACATGGAGTATCTTTATCTAAAGAGATGTCTCCTAAGACATCAAAAGAGATAGAGGAAATAAAGGCAGTTCCTTATGCTTCAGCTGTAGGAAGCCTATTGTATGTAATATTATGCATGAGACCGGATATCTATTTTGCCATGGGAATAGTTAGCATATATCAAAGTAATCCAGGATAGGGATATTGGACTGCCGTAAAACATATATTAAAGTACCTGAGAATGACTAGAGATTATATGCTGATTTACCAAACAGATGATTTGCTCCCTGTGGGTTACACAGATTCTGACTTCCAATCATATAGGGACAATAGTAAGTCAACCTCAGGATTTTGTGTTTACTTTAGGAGGTGGAGGCATAACAATGGAGCAGTGTTAAGCAAAAATGCGTTTCAGACTCCACCATGGAAGCTGAGTATGTGGCAGCTTCTGAGGCAGCCATAGAAGCTGTATGACTCAGTAACTTCATGATGGACTTAGATGTGATTCCTGGTTTGCCCAAAATTATTACAGTTTATTGTGATAATAAGTGGTACAGTAGCAAATTCGAAGGAACCGCAAGCCTATAAGGCAAGTAAACACATAGAGCGCAAGTACCACCCAATACGAGACATCGTATAACGAGGAGAACTTGTTGTCACCTAGATTGCATCAGTAGATAACCTGGATCCTTTCACTAAGGCCCTTAAGGCAAGAGCTTTTGATGGGCATGTTGAAGGGATGAGAATCAGATGTATGACAGCATATATGGCAGCATATATGGCAGCATAGTCTTTTAGTATAAGTGGGAGATTGTTAGGATGTAGACTAAAATCCTAGCTTTTTGTATAAACATTTATTTAGAAATAAGAATCACATTGGTCAAATGTCTACATTTATCCTAAGTGTAGTTGTCCATTTAATTTATATTGTAGATAACATGGTGTGAGGAGACACACAGAAGTTCATATTATCAGTTCCTTATAAATTATAAATAGTAGCTCACAACCAAGATGGGATGGGGCAAACCATTGGAGTGGTTGTAGTGTAATTTGGTATTAGTTTATCTTGACTATACAATTACACTAGTATACTATGAGTGTATTGAGCAGGACCATTTGAGGTAGTTTCTTTTTATACTAACTACATAAAAGAACAAAACCTCTGTTATTATGGAAGTGTGTACTCTTAATTATGATATAATAATAAGCACGTATACTTAATATTTATTTCTTTAATTTATCAAAGGGCGCGATTTAGTTCGTTAAATCAATAGGTCCGATAAGTTGGGAAATGATATTATTTATATGGTGTGTTGTTGATAATAGAATGAAACTGTGTCCTAGTAATCTAGGTTGATGATGTCCCCTTGAGGAGCTCATAAGGATTGTCATGTAAACCCTGCAGGTGGACTTAGTCCGACATGACAATAAGGTTGAGTGGTACTACTCTTGGAGCTAGATATTAATTAAGTGAGTTATCAGTAACTCATTTAATTAGTGGGAATTCAATATCTTAAACACAGGGAGACTAACACACTAATGATAAGGAGGAGCCCATATTGTAATATGGGATTGGTGCGGTAGTGTAATAATAACTCTTTAGTGGTATGAGTTATTATTGATGAACTTGAGTTGGGTATTTGGGGCGAACACGGGAAACTCAAGATCATCGGGAGACCAAAATCAATTCCTCCTCTCGGTCCCTGTTGTAGCCTCTTATTTATAAAGCCTTATATCATCTTAAAGCCAAGCTTCTTACCCATCCCATTGTGGCCGGCCAAGCCAAGCTTAGAGCCCAAGCTAGGGCCGACCAAGCCAAAGGATGGAGCCAAGTTTATGGCCGGCCAAGCTTGGAGCCCAAGCAAGGTGGTCAGCCATATTAAAATAAAAGGGTATTTTAAATTTTAAAATATTTCCTTTTGTGGAAGCCATAGTTTTTAAAGAGAGTTTTAAATTTTAAAATCTTTCCTTTTATAACTTTCTATAAAGGATTAAGAAAGAGGTTTGATATCTTTCCTTATTTGTAGTTAAAATAAATATTTTAATTTTTGTATAAAACTTTTATTTTTTGTAACCATCCACATGTTTTAAAAGAGATATTTTAATTTATAAAATTTTCCTTTTATAACCAACAAGGGATTTAAAAGAGAAATTTTTTATTAAAATTTCTTACCGGAAACAAATAAGGAAGTTTTAATTTTGTGTTTAAAACTTTCCTTGTTTGGAGCACAAGCATAAGGTCGGCCATGACAAGCATAAAAGGAAGTTTTAATTTTTTTATTTTAAAACTTTCCTTTTTAGTCATTGGCAAGGAATATAAGGAAGTCTTAATTATGTTTAAAACTTTCCTTTTTTTTGCCAAGACCAAGGATTATAAAAGAGATGGAGGGGTGCCTCATGAAATAACACATCTTCTATTCATCTCTTCCAATCCTTGGTGGCCGACCCTTGTCCTTCTCTCTTCTCCTTTTGTTTTCTTCCTTGGAGGCCGGTGGCATCAATTGTGGTAATCTCTTCATGTAATACCCCGGTTCTGGGATTCTTGTTAAGTATAGCTTAAAAGGTTAGATGGTACTATGCATATCACCAAGGTGCAACTTCCTTTTCGGAAGCCCAAACTTAAGAACTCCAAAGTTAAGCGTGCATGGCTTGGAGATATTTGAGGATAGGTAACCTCTTGGGAAGTTTTCCAGGATGAGTGCGAGTGAGGACAAAGCACGCTGAAAGGACCTCCGGTGGTCTGTGGATCTAGTCGTCAACCCGATGGGCAATTCTGGTGGCATTCTCAGTTCGGTTCGGGTGGGGCCCGCTCAGGTCAGCGAGTTACACTTGGTGTAACGCCCCGCCCCTTCCTGCTTAAGCTGACGGGAGTTACTTATCTTTTCTTCTTAAAACAGCGGAAGTCTTATCTATAGTATAATTTTTTTCTTTAAAACTTTTTCTTTACTTTTCAAATCATCATCACTAACTACCTATCATATGAGTCACATAACATGCTTAACATAAATTTAAACCATAATACCAAAGAGCATGATGAAATGTCATGGAGTCATAAAAGAGCGACATAAATATAATTCTTATTAACTAGAAGCAGGTCTTTCTCTTTAGCCGAGTCACTACTACACACGTCCTTCTTGCCCCCTCTTGCTGCTCCCTTAGTACATCCATTCTTTGCCCTTATCTGTGGTACAAGGAAAGTAAGCTGTGAGCACACAAGGCTCAGTAAGATCCTTTCCTACTCACAAAAACCGTATAGCATAACTAAATCTCCAAAGCATAAAGCATAAAGACAACTCATCATATCATGTATAGAAGCATCATATCATAACATAATCATAAGGTATCATGGCATATCATAACATGCATCCTAGCATAACATAATCATAATCATAGCATATCGTAACATGATCATAAAGTTCATCCTAGCATAACATAACATAATCATAAGCATTATAGCATATCATGATATAATCATAAAGTGCATCCTAGCATATCATAATCATGATCATAGCATATCATAACATAATCATAAAGTGTTGGATCGTGAAACATCGATAGAGGGGGGGGTGAATATCGATTAGAAAAATAGCGTTAATAAGAGTTAATCACAGCGGAATAATAAAAAAAAAACTTAGACAAACTGAACACGATGTTTTTTACTTCGTTCGGAGCCTGTGTCGACTCCTACTCGAAGGCTCGTACTCCGTGAGTACTTTCGTTGGGCAATCACTAGCAGTTCGAAAGATGATTACAATTTAAAGTACAGGAATGCTTAGCAAAATAAAGAAAATACCGACAAGAATTAAAGAAAAGGAAAGAAGTGTATTGTCGGAGCGTCGTTGGAGCGCAGAGCAGTAGAGCAAGCAGTAGAAGACTTTCTTTTTTTTGTTGTTGTTCTGAAGCTCCCCTCTGACCCTTCTTTTATATGAGGCTCGGGGCGCCCCGGATCGCTTCCGGGCGCCTTGGTGGGACGTGGCAGGTCCAACCAGCAAGCTCCACGTGGCGACGCGCAAGTTTGGATAAAACTTACCTCCGGGCGCTCGGATCCCTTCTGGGCGCCCGAACCTCCTATTTCCAGGAACTCCTTCTCCTGCAAAATAGAGTTAGTCCGAGGTAAATATAAATCCTGTAAAACAGATTGTTAGCACAGTTAAAGTTCAACAATGTAATAGAAAAGAGTATGACTTAGATTCCATCTTTCCAAGACCAGAATCTAGTCACGATCTCGACTTAGATATCCGAAATGGATCTAAGTCGGATCGACGCCTAATGTTCCCTTCCCGGGAACGCATCCTTGCTGTCACTCCCCTCCAGTGACTTACCTCACTTACCTGCCAGACGTCCGGTCAGCCCGTCGACCCGTCTGGACTTCGTGCTAGCTATCCGGTCAGCCCGTCGACCTAGCTGGACTTCGTGCCTAAGCATCCAGTCAGTCCGTCGACCCGCTTGGACTTCGTGCTAGCTATCCGGTCAGCCCGTCGACCTAGCTGGGCTTCGTGCCAGACATCCGGTCAGCCCATTGACCTGTCTGGACTTCTCCTGCACACTTGATCAAAGTGTCAGACAACGACAAACTAACTTAACCTGATTTGTCATTTATCAAAACTTGGGTTAAATCGTTAGTGCTAACCGCACCAACAATCTCTCCCTTTTTGATGGAATGACAACCTGGTTAAGTTAGTGAAAACATATGCAAGAAACAACATGCATTTATGTGGTTTTAAAGTTAGTTTGTATTTTCAAATTGGTTTAGCTAACTTAACCACCTAACCCTCCCCCTTTGGCATTCATCAAAAATAAGCATGGATTAAGTAAGCATACACATAGATTTCAGAAAAAGTAAGAAATAATGTCAAGTTAATTTGGGGGAGTTTAAAACATAGATTATTTTGATTTTATTTCTTAAATCTTAAAAAAAACTAAGTCTTGAAACATAACTGATTTATAACTTTGTAATTTTGAAAGATAGCTAATTTTTCAAGTATAGTTTTTAAGGTCAAAGTTAAGTTATCAAACATAATTTTTCAAAATCAAAATTCAAAAACTAAGTTTGAGAGATAGCTAATTTTTCAGGTATAGTTTTTTTTAGGTCAAAGTTAAAAATTCAAGTTTTCAAACACAAGTTTTCAAAATCAAATAACAAAGCAAAACTAATTTTTGTAAAATTTTAACTTTCAAATTAAAATGTCAAAATTAAGTAAAATTAAATTTTAAGAACTAGAGTTTTAAATTCAATTTTCAAAAACTAAGTCTAATCAATTTTCAATAAAAAGTAAAACAGCTTAGTTTTTCAAAACTAGGTTTAAGAAATTTTTAAGAAAATATTTTTCAAACACAAATTTAAAATATTTTTAAATAAAGAGAAAATTTTAATTAATTCCTCCCCCTGAACTTGACATAAAATTTTGAAAGTATTTGCTAAAAATATTCAAAGTAGAATAATTTTTAAAACAAAGGAGTTTTCAAAATAATTTTATAAAATTCTTTTTCCAGAATCAAATTTTCAAAGTTCACGAGTACTAGTTTTAAAAACATGGTTTAACATACTTGAAAAGTTTGGTTTTCAAAATTAAGTTTCAAAAACCGAAGTAGTTTATTTCTCCCCCTGAACCTGACATTAAATCAAATGTCTAACCAGTTTGTTACTGACTGACTTATCAGAAGATAGCAGCTTTCACTTGGTTAGTCAAGTTAAGTTTAACTAAAACTTGATTAATGTATATTTTGTATTTAACGCCCAGACTTATATCGATGCACTGAAATAAGCATCTTAAGTCTTAGGCAAGTGGCCTATACATCTCACCCCTTTCTATGTTCGTCAAACACAAGCAAGGTAAGCCTAGGGTTTTGGTGAGATGCTCAAAACTAGTCCTATGGGTACATGTTTTCTAAGGATTTTGAACTAGTCTAAGGCTAAAAAATATATTTAAAAATCTAAAAATAGGAAAGTTTTGAAAGTGAAATATGTTTTAACCTATAAGTTGAGAATAACCATTTTTGGAAAAAAATATTTTTAAAATTTGAAACTCCTAGTCTATTAAGCACATTCCTAGTTTTCTACGCAAATTGCTAAATTCACTTTCAGGAAGTGGTTTAGTGAATATGTCAGCTAAGTTTGACTTGGACTCAACGTATTTGAGTTCAATGTCACCCTTAGTAACATGATCCCTGATAAAGTGGTGCCTGATTTCAATGTGTTTGGTTCTTGAATGATGCACTGGATTTCCATTTGGGTCATTGTCTATGATTGTGTTTACTGCCATGGGTGTTTTTATTTCTTTTGTATTTTTCATTCCAAATTTTTTAAGTAATTCTTTAGTGTATTTATGTTGACAAATGTAATTTCCTTCATTTGTTTGTTTAATTTGTAATCCTAGAAAATATGTCAACTTTCCTACTAAACTCATTTCAAATTCTTGTTCCATTAGGTTGATAAATTCCTCTAAAAAGTCTGAGTTAGTTGACCCAAATATTATATCATCTACATATATTTGTGCTATAAATATGTCATTATTTAGTAATTTAACAAACAAGGTTGGGTCAATTTGACCTTGGTTGAATCCTTTGGATGTTAAGTAAGATGTTAGCCTTTCATACCATTCCCTGGGTGCTTGTTTAAGTCCATATAATGCTTTCTTTAATTTAAAGACATAATCAGGATGTTCTAGATTTTCAAATCCAGGAGGCTGACCTACATAAACTTCTTCTTTTATCAGTCCATTGAGAAAGGCTTACTTAACATCCATTTGATATAGTTTGAATCCCTTATGGGCTGCATAACTTAGTAACATTCTAATGGATTCTAATCTGGCTACTGGGGCATAGGTTTCATCGTAATCAAGTCCTTCAACTTGACTGAACCCCTTGGGAACTAGCCTAACTTTATTCCTAGTAATTTCCCCAGATTCACTTAATTTGTTTCTAAATACCCATTTTGTTTCTATTATTTTCTTATCTTTAGGTGGTGGTACTAGATCCCAAACTTCATTACGCTCAAATTGAGCTAGTTCCTCTTGCATAGCGATGATCCAATCTGGATCAAGTAGGGATTCGGCTATAGTTTTGGGTTCAATTTTTGAAATCAGGGAAATTTGACTTAGGTTCCTAAAGGAAGATCTGGTCTGAACCCTTAGGTCTGGGTCACCAATTATTTGATCAGTTGGATGGTTAGGGTTGATTCTTATAGTTCTTGGAGGTTGATTTGCTTGATTGTGTTCATCTTCTTCATGATCTGGGGGTTGATTGGTTTCTTCAGAATTATTATTTTTAATAGGTTGAAGTTGATTTTGTCCTTGGGTTTCTTCAAATTTTACGTTTATGGTTTCCTCGATTTTTAATGTAATTTTATTATATATTCTGTAACCCCTACTGTTTAGAGAATATCCTACAAAAATTCCATTTTCTACTTTAGAGGTAAATTTTCCTAAGTGTTCTCTAGTATTTAAGATGTAGGCTGGACACCCAAATACTTTAAAGTACTTTATGTTGGGTTGTTTGTTATAAAATATTTCAAAGAAAGTTTTATTATGTCTTTTATTTAATGTTGTTCTGTTTTGCACATAGCAGGCTGTACTAACAGCTTCTGCCCAAAAATATTTAGGTAAGTTATATTCATTTAACATAGTTCTAGAGGCTTCTAATTGTAACGACCACCCTTCTTACTACTACTACTATTCTCTAAGAGTGACCGTTACTTAACTACTAACTCTACTTAACCGGTACAATTAAAAACCACGAGGAATCTCTACCGAAAAATTTTGGCAGAGTCTCCCCTGTACCGATGACTAAATCATCAATACAAACAAACTATACTCAGCCACAGGCGGCTGGAACATATATCTTCACAACCACGCAGTATAATATCACAAATAAAAGAAGGAAACTACCCTAATAATAGTAAACAACAATATCACTACATCAATAGAACCCAACTACAAATGCGGAATAACTTAATTACAATCTTGACTCATAATAGCATTTAAAGAAAACTAAAGAACTCTAAACAGAAAAGTCTTAACAATTCCTTAGCAAACTCTTGATCTCCCCATAGTCCAGCCATCACACACCTTCATCACCACCACCTTGTCGCCTTCCTTGCTAAATCTTTTCCTTTCCTTTATCTGTAGTAGGAGGAAGTGCAGTCTATAAGCATAAAGCTTAGTGAGCGCTATCTACTCACAAAAAAACTCGATATGCATGTATATAAATAAAAACATGCTAAAACTGAATGCTAACATGTAAAGCTACTCATGCTCATAAATAGCAAAGGAATCATACTATCTGAAATACTAAACATGTATAGCTAATCATGCTCATAATCCAATGAAGGAATCATACTAACTGAAATACTAAACATGTATAGCTAATCATGCTCATAATCCAATAAAGGAATCATACTATCTGAAATATTAAACATGTATAGCTAATCATGCTCATAAACCAATAAAACTATAACTGCATGCTGAGAGCAAATAAAGCTAAACATGCTGAATAATCTAATAGCAAGAAACAAATAAAACTACTACTGCATGCTTCAAATAACAAGAAACTAAACTTTCTAATTCTAAACATATTTGAAGCTTGTTTCATTTGTTTCAAAACTTATACTTTAATACTTTAAAATAATAATCAACTTTTCTTGGGCCCGGCATTGTACCACTTTGCGCGCATTCTTAGTAAGAATCGAGGTAGCTAATCCCGAAACTACTAAGATACTTCTAGGCCTTGTGCCTAGGGGCATCTTGGAGCCCATCCCTTGGACCTTGTGTCCGGTACATGCCCTTAAAAAGTAAAATACTTATTATCTTAATTACTTCTTCTTTAAATGCCTTGGCATTTTAATAAGCACCTTGTGTGCCAAAAATCCCTAAAGTCTTGACTTTGGGATCTACTTAAGGCCTTGGCCTTTTTCTTTCTTTTCTTTATCTTTCTTATACTTGTTAATACTTCTAACAGAATACTTCTTTAAAGAGAAACTGAAATGTTTAAGCAAATTCTATCTTTGAAATGCTTAAACCAAAAAAAACTGCCTACTATGCTAATAAAATTCTGCATATTAAGCTTAATAAAAATCTGTCCTAAAATTGAAGTTCTGCATGCAATACTTATCAAAATCTGCAAGCAATGCTTATGAAAATCTGCTTATTAAAAATCTGCATACTATACTTATAAAAATCTGCATGCTATACTTATAAAAATCTGCTTATTAAAAGTCTGCATACTATACTCAACAAATCTGCTCATGCACATCTATTAGCAAAGGAAAAGAAATCTGCTCATGCTTGAATATTAGCAAAATGGTAAACTGATCATGCTTAATTATTAGCAAATGGAAAATTTCTCATGCTTTACTAACAGCAAGTAAAACTAACTACATGCTCCAAAATTTAATCAAGCTATCTTATGTTCATGGCTTATTAAAGTAGCAAATGAAACTAAGGATAAATCTACTCATGCTTCACTCAAAACCTGTTCAACAACCCAACATCAGTAACGTTAGCAAGGAAGAAAAATCAAGAAAATCAACACTGCAAGCTAAAGGCCGGCTGTTCATTCTCGTGCAGTAGCAAAGAAAGGAATTTAAAGATATCAATGTTGCAAACTAAAGGATCGGCTGCTCATGTTCAACTAGTAGAAATCGAAACCACATGTTAAACCTAAACAACTTATTCATTTATCTCAGATTTCAACAAAACTAAATCTGCACTAAACATGCTCAACTGAACTAACACTTCCCTTTCTTACTTTAGGGTTCACGGCAGCAAGTAAAAAAAAAAAAACAAAAGCTCCATGAAACATGCTCCGAATTCAACACAAGAACTAACATAAATCCGAAACAAAAGACATGCTGCGGATGATAAGGAGTGAAATCGAATTCCGAAATCAAAAGGAAAAGAAGATCGATGTCGCGGAACTACTCCTACTGCAGGTGAGAAGCAACTCACCCCTTGTTCTTGCACTTACAACCGACGGAGACGACCTCTAGGGCTTCGGAGGTGTGGCTGTTTCGGCGAGCCCTTGACACCCGTGTGCTCTCCTCGACGAGGTGACCACCACCGTGTGAAGATCTCACGAAAAAGGTGCTTGGCCGGCCGTCGAAGTCGATGCCCTAGGCTCGGCGTTGTTTCCGCCCGAGCACAGGAACGCCGTCGCGCGTGAAGAGAAAGAGGAGAAGGAAAATTAGGTTTCGGCTAAAACCTAAGTTCTCCTTTTAATAACCAATAACTTCTGTCATCAACTACTACTTAAATATATTCGCTTCCCTTCTTAATCACAAAACAATTGCAGACCGGTTGGCTGGCTGGGTCCGGCTGAGGTTTGGCTCGGGTCGAGGTCTTGGGTTCGAGTCTCACCTTCAACGTTTTTTGTCAAAACTTCTTTCTTTTTGTAACCCTACCAAACGACCTCCAAAAATTACATAAAAATACTCTAAAAATTCCTAAAAATCTCTAGAATATTTTAAAAGTATTTCCAAATATTTTTATGGACTTTTAGAACTTGAAATAGGGAAAATTAGGTCTTTACACTAATAAAGTTCTATTTTTTCTTTCTACAATTCCATTTTGTTGGGGGGGTTTTAGGGCATGAAAATTCGTGATGGTAGCCATTCTCAAGACAGAACTTGTTAAAATGATGATTTTTAAATTCTCCCCCGTTGTCACTCCTAATTATTTTAATTTTAATATCTTTTTCATTTTCAATTTGTTTGCAAAAGTTTGTAAAGATTTCAAAAGTTTCGTCTTTATGTTTTAAGAATTTAACCCAAGTAAACCTAGAATAGTCATCTATTATTACTAAGCAGTATAAGTTTCCATTTATGGATTTGACTCCATGGGAGTCAAAAAGATCTAAATGTAGAAGTTCTAATATCGAGTTGGTTTGTGGTTGATTGGTTGGTTTGTGAGTGGATTTTGTTTGTTTACCTTGTTGACAAGCATTACATATGGTTGAATCTAGGTTAGGTAATTTCGGTAAGCCTCTCACTAGTCCATTTAATTTACTTATATTTCTAAAGTTGGTGTGAGACATTCTCCTATGCCATAACCAAGTTTCTTCTTTTTGTGTTAAATAACACTTAATTGAAGAGGTGGTTAAGTTGATAGCATAGATGTTGTCTTTTCTAAAACCTTTTAGACTTATAGTATGATTATCTAGATGTTTGATTAAACACTCTGTGGATAGATTTTTAACCTTATACCTAGTATCACACAATTGACTTATACTCAGGAGATTGTATTTAAAATTCTCGACAAGTAGAACATTTGTAATTATGAAATCTATTTTTAATTCAATATTACCTATTCCGATTACCTTGAGTTTGCCGTTGTTTCCAAAGGCAACTGTTCCTAAGCTTTTGTAAGTGAGTTGAGTGAACTTGGTGTGATCTCCAGTCATGTGTTTGGAGCAACCACTGTCCAAAATCCACTTGGTTTCCTACAATGAGTAGGAATTAAGGTTAGTCTTTTATTTTAAAGTTAATTTACAATAATTTTTTTTAAATTTTTTTTTTAATTGAAGTTTGATTAATTCAAAATTTAACTAATTTAATTGACTTAATTCGAATTTTAACTTGATTCAATTATAAAAACCATTTTAATTAATTTAAAATAATTTCTAAAGTTAATTTAATAAAAAATAGTTTTTAAAGTTAATTTAATTTTAAAATAATTTTTAAAGTTAAAATAATAATTTAAAATAGTTTTTTTTTAAAGTTAATTTAATTTTAAAATAATTTTTAAAGTTAAAATAATAATTTAAAATAGTTTTTAAAGTTAGTTTAATTTTTAAAGTTAATTTGATTTTAAAATAAATTAGAAATTTAATTTAAATTTGAAATTTGAAATTTAATTTTAATTTAATTTGAAATTCAAAAATTTAATTTTAATTTGAAATTTAATTTGAAATTCAAAATTTAATTTTGATCCTTAGTCATCTCACCCGATTTAAGTTTTCAATCAGGGAATCCTATAATTTTGTGATATAGGTTGGATTATGGAGTTTGGTTTAACTTGTGTTAGATTCAGGTTTAGCTTTGGTCTCTACAAATAGGCATTCTTCGGATAAACTTCTAAGCTTGGTGAGTCACGTGGACGTCATTAGAAGTAACCAACCTTTCGAGGTTTTCCGAATAGTCCTATCCACGGAGCTTAGTACTAAATCTTGGTCTAACTAGTTAGGATCCATTTAAGGGTAGCTTCGGTCAGTTCCACTTGGCCAAATGCACCAAATTGAAACCATATCTTTCTAGACATGCGATGCCCAAGTTTCCCTAACGTACTATCATCCAAAAACTTCACTAGTACCATGATTCAAGTTAAACTTGGTCTCTTTTTAATTAATCCTAATTATCCTGCCGGGTTAGTTTGTTTAGGTTACCTTGTCGGGTAAGTTAGTTTTGGAGGTGCCAGCTATTCTGGAGCCTCCCCCTGAATTATTGACTTTTTAATTTAAATTTTCGTTTTAGGTTTATGTCGATTTCTTTTATAGTTAAAATTAACTTGGTGATAATTTATATTTTGTTGAGTTTTAATACGTTTAAATCTTGATTTCTTTGATTTGTATTTTAGTTTTTGATTTGGTTTGTTCGAGTTTATAAAATATATTTTTTCTTTAGGTATGTAATATTGATTAATTCCTACTTGCGTGGTCAAACACGCTTTTGGAACCCAAGCTTGATTAGTTGATTTGTATTGAGTTATTAATGACTTAAAGGTTTTATTTGAGTTCGACTTGTATCCAAGTCCGGTTTTATTATAACATGCCTTTTGATTGTTCAGGATTAAGTCTAGATTTTTTGATCTTGTAGTGAATTTTTCTAGTATTTCTTTTAAGTTATTAATTTCTGATTTTAATGATGAATTCTCTTCAAGTATTAGATCTTGAGTTGGATTTGAATTTTTTACTTGTTCCTTGAGGTCTTGATTTTCCTAAGGAGTGATTTGTTTTCATTTTCTATTTTAATCAACTTACTATTTAAGCAAGAAATAATTTTAAAGAAATTTTTTTTAAATTAAAATATACCTCATCCGGGCCTTCGGAAACGAGTACGGACTCGTGGCTTGATTCGGGTTCGGACCCGTCTTCTGACTCGTCATCCGTTTCAGCTTCGCGGGCCATCAACGCGAGGTGGCTCTGGTGTTTCTGCTCTTCTACCTCCGATTCGTCCGAGGAGTCATCCCACGTTGCTTTGAGGGCCTTCTTTTTGGTTGGCTTCGGTTTGTCGAACTTTAGTCTTGGACATTCGCTCTTGTAGTGCCCCTTTTTGTTGCATCCGTAGCAAGTCACATTCTTTTGTTCCGTGGGAGTACTGATCTTTTGAAGGTCCTTTTTGCTAAAGTTCTTTTTTCTCCTGGTGAACATTTTTCTTACCAAGTTCACCAGGTATTCTTCGTCTTCTAAATCTTGACCAGAATCCTCTTTAGATTCAGACTTGCTCTTCTTTTCTTTGGATGATCCTGCAAATAAAGCAATACCTTTCTCGGCTCCAGCATTAGTTTGTTCATGTAATTCTAACTCACAGAAAAGCTCGTCTAATTTTAACATAGATAGATTTTTCGAAATTTTGTAGGCATCTACGATTGATGCCCACAAGCTATTACGAGAAAAGGCATTTAGTGCGTACCTTATTAAATATCTGTTTTGTCACGCCCCAGGTAGTCCCTGTCCGAAGAAATTTCGGCAGCATCTCCCCTGTACGGCGGACAATATGAATCTCAGTATACATATATCTATACCTCGGCCACACTCGGCCGGAACAATACACACAAATAGTAAACAATCCACGCAGTTATATTTAACATTTCTACACAGATATAATATGGACAATCCACGCAGTTATATAACGAAAAGATGATATAGAAATCAACGAAGACATACGTACACATCCTACTCCACTACAACGAAGAAATGAAATCCACGAAGTAATGAAATATTCGCAGCGGAAAACAAAGTGGCAAACCCGAATGTTCGATATAAAGTCCACAATACAAACCCATATCACAAGTATACGAATAAAAGCGAATACAGAAATCGATATCTAGAAATCTTCGCGACAAAGGGCCTAGCGACTGGAATCTCTCCTGACGGCCTCAACCTGAAAAAAAAATAGTAACAACGGGGTGAGTTCAAAGAACTCAGCAGGTAAACCAATAGACATGTACAGCAATATATATCCACCAGTAATAGCCTAAGGTACAGTCTCCTAAACCATGGGATCAAGAGTACAGTTCTCTAACCATACAACCTACGGTATAGTCTCCCAACAGAATAACAGATATGCATAGCCGAAATAAACTGTAGTAACCAGCAATAGGCATAAAGTACAGTCCATAGCAAGAATAATAAGAAAATGCATAACTGAAATAAACTGTACTCACCTGCGAGGCTTGTGCAACTGACTGTAAACATACACAGATAAAGATAGTCAGAGCAAAAACATATAACCTGTATGCATGTCAATCATATGCAATCACCAAAATGCATCAATCATAATTAATGCAATCTGTGCATATGATGCAAATGACATGGTCACCCCTGACGCCAGTCAGAATCTCACACACAATGGTGAGACCGCGTGGGTAGGGCTGTGACACCGTGCACTCTGTCGTCACTACCCCTGAAGAGTGACCGAGTGGACGGGATGCACCGGAGTACACCTATCCTCCAACCTCAACTATAGGAGGGAGCGCGATGCTCTCATCTCCCGGTACGCAATGACGGGGAGGGACCCCGGTGTGCTACCACGCTGCCTATCACACTACCCATGAGTGGAGCCTCCAGCGGAGCACCACCGGGCAACCTACACACCCTGTGTGCTGTGCCACTACCCATGCAATGGTCACGTGGTGTGCAGGTCAATGTAGCCGGCCGACGAGCTCAACAATAATGGAGTCGTCAATCGCCCAGCATGCAATCATGCGATATGGTGCATGCGGCTACAATATGTCATACCTGAACATATCCTCCTCCATATGTGTAGATGCCAAACAGATAAACACATATATAACAAGGATAATAAACAGCATAAATCCAAAGACATCACATATAACAATGATGTAAGTATCATGAATCCAAGAGCATGTATCACACATGTAAAGCAACTAATCCGGTAGAGTAGAGCACTATAGATATGCATCTCTATGAACACAGATAAGCATAGCAAGAAAGAAAAACATGCTAGACTAAGGTATAGATGCTAATCGTAGCAACATGTATCAAGTATCAAATAACTAAACCAGGGAATATGCTTACTACCAATCGCTAATAATCGCCTATAGGTATAAAATAAACTATAACCAGAGAAGAGAAAGATCTACCAATTACTAGTAAACATATATAAACTGCACATATCACAAGACAATATCAACAAGATAAGTCAAAGGGTACCCGCCTCAAATAGCAGGTAGATTCTGAATCCAAGGTCAAGATGTTCGTCTCGAATCAGAGTCCTGTGTCAACAACAATATATATATTTTATTTAGCTAAATCCAAATGAATAGCTAAATAAAATCCCTAAACCTAAATTAGGGCAAAACCCTAATCACGTCACCATTATCCTTCCTAAACTAATCTAACAATTAATTAGGGTTAGTTGTCTAATCCCTAATCATCCATTAGATTAGATACAATCAACATCTACTACAACCTCCAATCAAACCTATTCATAAACCCAATTCCATGCATTTACATCAAGTATCAACATCCCTTCACATACCTCAATTAAGCTACTGTTGATGCTGGTTTTGTGTGCTGCCGGCAAGGAAACACCACTGGAACAGATCCTCACCTCAACAGCCCCTCACTGATGAATTCACAGAACACAATCCTGCTGAAATCCCGAGCACATCTCACTAATCCAAAACCTTTGTCAACATCACAGCAATAGAACCTCACTGCTCTAATCAAGTTGCTGTTGAAACAAGATGCTGCTGGAGGGAGGTTCTGCCGAAACCCAGATGAGCTGCTGGATCAAAGAAACCACAGCACACAAATTGAAATCCACAAAACAAATCCTCACCTCACCTTGCTGGATTCAATCAGATCACAACAACACCCGAACAGAGCACCAATCCGTGAATCAACCAGAATCCAACAATGTATCCAGAGGAAAGAAGGGTTTCGGTTGCTTACCCTCGAAACCCTAGGGCATCTTCAAGTCGGCGATCAAATTGGGGAAGAAAGGATCGGCAGAACTGGGAGGCAAGATCGGGGAAGGGTTGAGAAAAGAAAATCAAGATGATCCTTGTCTCCTTGATTGATCTCCGTCAAGCTCCGAGGATAGGTCTACACCGGCGATCGTCGGCGTCGTGTCGTCCACGCGAGAGAAGATCGGCTCGTTGGCTGGCATCTGATGTCGGCCATAGCAACCGAGGGCCACACGAGGGAAAGATCGACGCTTGAGTTCGACGGAGCTCAGAAGAGGAAGATTGTTGCCAGCGATCTACTCCTTGGCGTCGGCGTCAGCGTCGTCGGAGCAAAGACAAGGATAGGGCAGAGAGGAGTCGGGGAAGAGAGGGTCGGGCACGAGTGGAGACGGTGATTTGGGAAATAAAATAAAAAGAAAAGGAATTATATATAATAAAACATTTCCTCACTTAAACGGGTATCCCCCAAATAGGCCTTATCTGTACCCGGAATTGATCCCCTCAAAACTCGTCGTACGAGCTCCGAAAAATTCCCAGAAAATTTCTAAAAATTCCGGAAAAATATTATAAGGCTATTTCTGAAATAACCCTATTTATTTAAATTTTCCGAGATCTCACATCCTCCCCTACTAATAAAAATTTGGTCCCCAAATTTCGCTATAACCAACAGCAAACACTAGAATATAACCAAACAGTATAAATACTGAAAGGAACTCTAACCCACATACCTCAAGCAAAAAGATGAGGGTATCGAGCTCGGATCGTATCCTCCAGCTCCCAAGTAGCCTCCTCGTCAGAATGATGCTGCCATCCGACTTTAACCCAGTCGGACAGTCTTATTCCGCAGCTGACGCTCTCTATGGTCCAGACTCCGCACCGGAACCTCCTCGTAGGTAACATCAGGCTGAATAGGAACAGATATATCTGACAGAACATGTGCCGGATCGGATACATATCTCCTCAGCATAGATACATGGAATACATCGTGAATGCCAGCTAGAGATGGTGGTAGCGCCAGACGGTAAGCTACTGCTCCAATCCTCTCTAAGATCTGGAATGGTCCAATATATCGTGGAGCTAACTTACCTCGAAGACCAAATCTCTTCACCCCTTTCGTGGGTGAAACTCTAAGAAATACATGATCACCAATGGAGAACTCCAAGGGTCTCCGTCTCTGATCAGCATAACTCTTCTGACGGTCCTGAGCCTCTGACATCCTCCGTCTGATAGTGCGAACTAACTCTGCATCCTGCTGAGCTCTCTGAGGTCCTATCAGCTGGGCCTCCCCAACCTCTTCCCAGAGGATGGGTGTCCGACAAGGCCTACCATACAACGCCTCAAACGGTGCCATCTGTATAGCCGAATGATAGCCGTTGTTGTAGGCGAACTCCACTAATGGCAGGTGGTCCTCCCAACTGCCTCCGAAGTCCATGACACAAGACCTCAGCAAGTCCTCCAATGTCTGAATAGTCCGCCCGATCGCCCATCCGTCATGCGGATGGAATGCCGCATCGAAACGGCCGCGTGTGCCCAAGGCCCGCCGCAGACTCGCAATCGGACGTGAACTGTGGGTCTCTATCGATATAATGCTCAACGAACTCCATGCAATCGATAATCTCTCGACAAGATAACTCAGCTAATCGATCCGGAGAATCGGTCTTCCGGATCGCTAAAAGTGTGCGGATTTGGTTAATCGGTCAATTACCCAAATCGCATCATGGCCTCGCCGAGTCCTAGGCAATCCTACCACGAAGTCCATAGTAATATGCTTCCACTTCCACTGAATAGGATCCTCCAAGTAAACCAAGAGGTCTCGTGCTCACCTTCACCCGATGATAAGACATCTAGCAACAAACTCCGATGTCCTTCTTCATACCGCTCCACCAATAGGAACGCCTCAAACCCCGATACATACGGGTCCTACCTGGTGGATAGCAAATCTAGAGCGATGAGCCTCGGTAACTCCTCCTCGACGGTGAGACCGAGGTACATAATCTACCTCGAAATAAACAATCCCTCATCGCCTCGTAAACTGGCTCACGTCCGAAGCTATCCGTCGCTAATGAATCAGAATGCCGATCTCGCCTGGCCTCCCGAATCCTCATCCCGATCGACGAATGAGCAACCATGGTAACAAGAATACCCTTGCCCCTGCTCCTCAAGGCCCAACTCGGCGAATCCCTGAATCAAGTCCGTGACTAACACTCGGTGACAAGCTAAAGTCCCTCTGGACTTTCTGCTAAGTGCATCAGCAACCACATTAGCTTTACCCGGATGGTAGCTAATAGTACAATCATAATCCTTCAGGAACTCCATCCATCTCCTCTGTCGGAGATTGAGTTCCTTCTGGGTGAAAATATATTTGAGACTCTTATGATCAGTAAGAATCTCAAAAGTAATGCCATAAAGATGATGTCGCCAAATCTTCAAAGCAAAGATAATAGCGGCTAGCTCTAAATCATGTACTGGGTAGTTCTTCTCATGCTCCTTCAACTGACGAGAAGCATAGGAGACTACCCTACCGTGCTGTATCAAAACAGCGCCCAAGCCCAGAAGAGATGCGTCTGTATAAAGTATGAATCCGTCATCACCAGAAGGTAAAACCAAGACCGGTGCTGATACTAATCTCTGCTTCAGCTCCTGGAAGCTGGTCTCACAAGCCTCTGACCACGTGAACTTCACGCCTTTCCTGGTCAGACGTGTCAACGGCATAGCAATACTGGAGAAACCCTCAACGAATCGTCGGTAATATCCAGCCAAGCCCAAGAAACTGCGAATCTCTTGGACTGACTTCGGCTGCTCCCAGCTGGTGATAGCCTCGATCTTCTGAGGATCTACTGAAATACCTCGGCTAGAAACCACATGTCCTAGAAAACCAACTGAGGAAAGCCAAAATGCACACTTGCTGAACTTCGCATACAGATGATGTCGTCGCAGAGTCTCCAAGACTATGCGAAGATGCTACGCATGCTCCTCCTCGGAACGCGAATAGATCAATATATCATCGATAAACATAATAACAAACCGATCTAAATACTCCAAAAAGATACGGTTCATCAAATCCATAAGTACTGCAGGAGCATTGGTAAGCTCAAATGGCATTACCAAAAACTCGTAATGTCCGTATCTGGTGCGGAAAGCTGTCTTCTGAATATCAGAATCTTTGACTCTCAGCTGATGATATCCAGATCGCAGATCAATCTTAGAATACACTGATGTATCTCTGAGTTGATCAATTAAATCCTTGATCCATGGCAAAGGGTACTTATTTCTGATAGTCACTGCATTCAGCTGCCTATAATTGATGCACAACCTCAGAGTACCATCTTCTTCTTGACGACTAATACCGGAGAACACTAAGGCGGAATACCATGGGGTACTCCACAAGAACACCGGAATGCTCCTGCCCGTGCATGCTATATACAGTTGTTGCAGGGGGAGCTGTCCTCTGTTGACAATGCAAAGATTGGCCTTTCAGCCCTCCTCGCTGAGTCTCGGACTGACCAAATTGTCCTCCCGGAACATAAATCCCGGAAGCTACATGCTGAGCCTTCAGCGAACAGTTTTGGCTCATGTCCAGCCAAGCAGTTTGCAATAATAGCAAACTGACTGTTCCAGAGTACACGCAGAAATGATGTAATCTCGAGACCCGCATCGGGTGCAGTGAGAGTCACCCATGGACTGTTTCCGGTTCTGTTGAGCAGACCGGGAACGTCCAAATGAAGATCATCCTGACTTCTGGAGTCGTCCCGATGACCCAGAAGTACTCTGACCCATCTGAGGGTGATTTCTCTACTGCTGCCCAGTAGTCTGTGGCTGCTGGATCCGTCCGGAAGTCCGATCAGTCTGCTTTCTTTTCTTATCTGTATTTGTTCTCTACTGAGCTACCTAAATCATAAGAGCTCTATCCAGAGCCTCTGTATATGATGAATGACCAAAATCAGCAATCTACACCTGAAGATGCTCGTCCAGTCCCTGGACAAACTGAAGCATACGAGATCTGTCATCGGCAACCAACTCAGGACAGAATCCGGCCAACCGGTTAAATTCAGCATTATACTCCATCACTGAGCGGTTATTCTGTCGAAGACTCAGGAAATCCCGCCGACGTGTCATCTGATATGCTCGGGGAAAATACTGACTCTCGAATGCCTCCCTAAATCTCGTCCAGGTAATATGCTGGTCGCCTATAATGGAGCGCTGCGTGTCCCGCCAGATCTCTGCCTCATCTCGTACCTCAAGTACGCAGTAGTAAGCACGACTGGAGGGGGTGCTAGGTATACTGAAGGTGATACCACTAGTGGTACAGTCGAGGTATGTACCTCTGAAGTCGGAACCGTCGAGATCTTATAATCCGACGTGCCTATAATATCCTGACGAGTCTGTCCCTAACGGAAGGCTCGACCCTAGCAGACCTCTCTTAAGACTCTGTCTCAGGAGAATCTATCGGCCTCTTACGTGTGCGTCCACGTCTAAGTACTAGAACACGTGTATGTATCATATCAGTAAACAAAATATTACCCAGATATCACTACAGGTATAAGAACTATAAAATTACCTGATTTACCTATTTGCCGTCTGGAGATATCCTGTCGCTGCTTAGCCCCAAATAGAACCTATAAAACCTCGTCAAAATGCCTCGGAATTCCGAAACGAGAAAATCGACGAAAATCCGTACAATCCGAAAATATCCAGATACGCTCGCAAACTCCAGAAAACAAAAATCCGAAATCGGAGCCTAGCTCTAATACCAAAAATTGTCACGCCCCAGGTAGTCCCTGTCCGAAGAAATTTCGGCAGCATCTCCCCTGTACGGCGGACAATATGAATCTCAGTATACATATATCTATACCTCGGCCACACTCGGCCGGAACAATATACACAAATAGTAAACAATCCACGCAGTTATATTTAACATTTCTACACAGATATAATATGGACAATCCACGCAGTTATATAACGAAAAGATGATATAGAAATCAACGAAGACATACGTACACATCCTACTCCACTACAACGAAGAAATGAAATCCACGAAGTAATGAAATATTCGCAGCGGAAAACAAAGTGGCAAACCCGAATGTTCGATATAAAGTCCACAATACAAACCCATATCACAAGTATACGAATAAAAGCGAATACAGAAATCGATATCTAGAAATCTTCGCGACAAAGGGCCTAGCGACTGGAATCTCTCCTGACGGCCTCAACCTGAAAAAAAAAATAGTAACAACGGGGTGAGTTCAAATAACTCAGCAGGTAAACCAATAGACATGTACAGCAATATATATCCACCAGTAATAGCCTAAGGTACAGTCTCCTAAACCATGGGATCAAGAGTACAGTTCTCTAACCATACAACCTACGGTATAGTCTCCTAACAGAATAACAGATATGCATAGCCGAAATAAACTGTAGTAACCAGCAATAGGCATAAAATACACCATAGCAAGAATAATAAGAAAATGCATAACTGAAATAAATCAACCTCACAGCGAGGTGCGTCGGTAAACATAGCAGATACAAGATAGTAAACAATAAAGCATCGTCGATTGTCTTACCATCGAATCACCAAAAGATCAATTCATGCCGATGATCGAATGGATATGGTCAACCCAGTGGCGTCGAATCGGACACACAATGGTCGGCTAGAGGAGATGTGACACCATGCACTCTGTCTACCCGAAGAGGACCGAGTGCGGGATGCACCGGAGTACACCTATCCTCCAACCTCAACTATAGGAGGGAGCGCGATGCTCTCATCTCCCGGTACACAATGACGGGGAGGGACCCCGGTGTGCTACCACGCTGCCTATCACACTACCCATGAGTGGAGCCTCCAGCGGAGCACCACCGGGCAACCTACACACCCTGTGTGCTGTGCCACTACCCATGCAATGGTCACGTGGTGTGCAGGTCAATGTAGCCGGCCGACGAGCTCAACAATAATGGAGTCATCAATCGCCCAGCATGCAATCATGCGATATGGTGCATGCGGCTACAATATGTCATACCTGAACATATCCTCCTCCATATGTGTAGATGCCAAACAGATAAACACATATATAACAAGGATAATAAACAGCATAAATCCAAAGACATCACATATAACAATGATGTAAGTATCATGAATCCAAGAGCATGTATCACACATGTAAAGCAACTAATCCGGTAGAGTAGAGCACTATAGATATGCATCTCTATGAACACAGATAAGCATAGCAAGAAAGAAAAACATGCTAGACTAAGGTATAGATGCTAATCGTAGCAACATGTATCAAGTATCAAATAACTAAACCAGGGAATATGCTTACTACCAATCGCTAATAATCGCCTATAGGTATAGAATAAACTATAACCAGAGAAGAGAAAGATCTACCAATTACTAGTAAACATATATAAACTGCACATATCACAAGACAATATCAACAAGATAAGTCAAAGGGTACCCGCCTCAAATAGCAGGTAGATTCTGAATCCAAGGTCAAGATGTTCGTCTCGAATCAGAGTCCTGTGTCAACAACAATATATATATTTTATTTAGCTAAATCTAAATGAATAGCTAAATAAAATCCCTAAACCTAAATTAGGGCAAAACCCTAATCACGTCACCATTATCCTTCCTAAACTAATCTAACAATTAATTAGGGTTAGTTGTCTAATCCCTAATCATCCATTAGATTAGATACAATCAACATCTACTACAACCTCCAATCAAACCTATTCATAAACCCAATTCCATGCATTTACATCAAGTATCAACATCCCTTCACATACCTCAATTAAGCTACTGTTGATGCTGGTTTTGTGTGCTGCCGGCAAGGAAACACCACTGGAACAGATCCTCACCTCAACAACCCCTCACTGATGAATTCACAGAACACAATCCTGCTGAAATCCCGAGCACATCTCACTGATCCAAAACCTTTGTCAACATCATAGCAATAGAACCTCACTGCTCTAATCAAGTTGCTGTTGAAACAAGATGCTACTGGAGGGAGGTTCTGCCGAAACCCAGATGAGCTGCTAGATCAAAGAAACCACAGCACACAAATTGAAATCCACAAAACAAATCCTCACCTCACCTTGCTGGATTCAATCAGATCACAACAACACCCGAACAGAGCACCAATCCGTGAATCAACCAGAATCCAACAATGTATCCAGAGGAAAGAAGGGTTTCGGTTGCTTACCCTCGAAACCCTAGGGCATCTTCAAGTCGGCGATCAAATTAGGGAAGAAAGGATCGGCAGAACTGGGAGGCAAGATCGGGGAAGGGTTGAGAAAAGAAAATCAAGATGATCCTTGTCTCCTTGATTGATCTCCGGCAAGCTCCGAGGATAGGTCTACACCGGCGATCGTCGGCGTCGTGTCGTCCACGCGAGAGAAGATCGGCTCGTTGGCTGGCATCTGATGTCGGCCATAGCAACCGAGGGCCACACGAGGGAAAGATCGACGCTTGAGTTCGACGGAGCTCAGAAGAGGAAGATTGTTGCCAGCGATCTACTCCTTGGCGTCGGCGTCAGCGTCAGCGTCGTCGGAGCAAAGACAAGGATAGGGCAGAGAGGAGTCGGGGAAGAGAGGGTCGGGCACGAGTGGAGACGGTGATTTGGGAAAGAAAATAAAAAGAAAAGGAATTATATATAATAAAACATTTCCTCACTTAAACGGGTATCCCCCAAATAGGCCTTATCTGTACCCGGAATTGATCCCCTCAAAACTCGTCGTACGAGCTCCGAAAAATTCCCAGAAAATTTCTAAAAATTCCGGAAAAATATTATAAGGCTATTTCTGAAATAACCCTATTTATTTAAATTTTCCGAGATCTCACATGTTTTCCATCTGATGACCTATCACGTGGAGTCCGTTGAGGATGTCCTTGATTCTTGCGTGCAGTTGACTTGCCGTTTCCCCTTCCTTCATTTTTATATTAAATATTTTATTTAAAAATAAATCTCTTTTTGTTACCTTTACATCGCTCGTTCCTTCGTGCAGCTCGATCAATTTGTCCCACAATTCTTTAGCATTCTGATGTGGTCCGACCCGGTTCAGCTCTTCTCATGTTAGGCCGCAGTGTAGCGTATTGATTGCTTTGTTTTCTGTCGACGCCTTTTTCCTCATGTCCGGAGTCCACTGTTCCGTGTCTAGTGGATTTCCGGAGTTGTCGGTTGGAGCTCGGTAGGCCTTTATGACGTTGAACCATTGATCGTAGTCTGTCTTTAGGTACACCTCCATTCTTTTCTTCCAGTACGAGAAGTCATCCCCGTTGAATAGGGGAGGACGCACTGTGCTAAAGCCTTCTAGTTGAGACATTCTGTACACAAGTAAACAACGAAAAAGAATATCCCAAGACTTGGTCTTGGATTAGCAGTGCGGAAAAAAATAATAGGAATATCTAAATTAGTGTTGCACTAATATAGATTTAATTGCAACGAAGAAAAAAAATTCCTAAATTAATAACAATATCAGATTTGAATTAAGCGAAAAACAAAAATATTTTCATCCCCTGTCTGATTGGTGGTTGCACCAAATCAGAGCGGTACCTGCTCTGATACCACTTGTTGGATCGTAAAACGTCGATAGAGGGGGGGGGGGGTGAATATCGATTCGAAAAATAGAGTTAATAAGAGTTAAGCGCAGCGGAATAATAAAAAAAAACTTAGACAAACTGAACACGGTGTTTTTTACTTCGTTCGGAGCCTGTGTCGACTCCTACTCGAAGGCCCGTACTCCGTGAGTACTTTCGTTGGGCAATCACTAGAAGTTCGAAAGATGATTACAATTTAAAGTACAGGAATGCTTAGCAAAATAAAGAAAATACCGACAAGAATTAAAGAAAAGGAAAGAAGCGTATTGTCGGAGCGTCGCTGGAGCGCAGAGCAGTAGAGCAAGCAGTAGAAGACTTTCTTTTTTTTGTTGGTATTCTGAAGCTCCCCTTTGACCCTTCTTTTATATGAGGCTCGGGGTGCCTCGGATCCCTTCCGGGCGCCCTGGTGGGACGTGGCAGGTCCAACCAGCAAGCTCCACGTGGCGACGCGCAAGTTTGGATAAAACTTACCTTCGGGCACCCGGATCCCTTCCGGGCGCCCGAACCTCCTATTTCCAAGAACTCCTTCTCCTGCAAAATAGAGTTAGTCCGAGGCAAATATAAATCCTGTAAAACAGATTGTTAGCACAGTTAAAGTTCAACAATGTAATAGAAAAGAGTATGACTTAGATTCCATCTTTCCGAGACCGGAATCTAGTCACGATCTCGACTTAGATATCTGAAATGGATATAAGTCGGATCGACGCCTAATGTTCCCTTCCCGAGAACGCGTCCTTGCTGTCACTCCCCTCCAGTGACTTACCTCACATACCTGCCAGACGTCCGGTCAGCCCGTCGACTAGTCTGGACTTCGTGCCAGCTATCCGGTCAGCCCGTCGACCTAGCTGGACTTCGTGCCTAAGCATCCGGTCAGTCCGTCGACCCGCTTGGACTTCGTGCTAGCTATCCGGTCAGCCCGTCGACCTAGCTGGGCTTCGTGCCAGACATCCGGTCAGCCCGTCGACCTGTCTAGACTTCTCCTGCACACTTGATCAAAGTGTCAGACAATGACAAACTAACTTAACTTGATTTGTCATTCATCAAAACCTGGGTTCAATCGTTAGTGCTAAATGCACCAACATAAAGTTCATCATAGCATAACATGTCATAATCATAAGCATCATGGTATATCGTAACATAATCATAAAGTGTTATGCGAGATGGCTTTCAAAAACATGATTCATGCAATAATATATGCAACATGTCCTTTGAAAACTTATTACATACATACTTAAACATAATCATAACATGATTAGGGCCCCGACTTGTACCACATACATAAATGCACGCGTCCTGTGTAGGTCCAAGGTAGCAAGTCTTGAACCCTACAAGGCATACATACTAGGCCCGTTTCTTAGTCCATCGACCCCGGGGCGCTTTGGGAGCCCACCCTTGGTACAAGCCATATAAAGTAAAGTAGCATGTCATACTTATCATGGTTCTTAATATTTCATGCACATCGTATTTCTTATCATATCATACCATACAGAATTTGGGCACACAGTTCATCATAATGGTATGTAAAATTTGGGCACACAGCACATCATAAATAACATGCCTAATTTGGGCACACAACTCATCATAAATAGCATGCATAATCTGGGCACACAGCTCATCATCAATATACACAGCATAGCATAAGGGTTACCATCATACATATATCATAAGTGTACATAATTAAACATAGAAGCATAACAAGCTCTTACCACATCATAAAACATTGCAGGTGAGATACATGGGAATCATATTTAGATTTCTAACCCTAATGTCATATAGTGGCCGAAACATATAGTTGGGATTTAGGTAAAAAAAACTACATTCAAGCATGTGAACCCTAAACCAATATCATATCATATACCATAAGGAAACATCATGAGCATGTTTAGGTAGGGTTCTAGGTTTCTTAAGCTTATAAACTTATGATGGCCGAATCTTATCAAACATTACATTGGGTTAAAATCATCATTCAAACATGTGAACCCTAAACCAATTTCGTAGCAAATATTACAAGGAACATCATGAGCATAATTAGGTTAGGTTCCAAGTTTCCTAGGCCCTTAAACTTGTTGTGGCCGAAACCCTTAAGGCTTGGAACTAGGTTTCAAGTGTCCTAAAAGCATGGAAACCCTAAACCAATTTCATAGCAATTATTACAAGGAACATCATGAGCATAATTAGGTTAGATTCTAAATTTCCTAGGCCCTTAAACATGTTGTGGCCGAGACTTGTAAGGCTTGAATCTAGGGTTCAAGTGTCATAAAAGCATGAGAACCCTAAACAAATTTCATAGCAATTATTTAAAGGAACAACATGAGCATAATTAGGTTAGGTTCTAAGTTTCCTAGGCCCTTAAACATGTTGTGGCCGAGACTTGTAAGGCTTGAATCTAGGGTTCAAGTGTCATAAAATCATGAGAACCCTAAACAAATTTCATAGCAATTATTTCAAGGAACAACATGAGCATAATTAGGTTAGGTACTAATTTTCCTAGGCCCTTAAACATGTTGTGGCCGAGACTTGTAAGACTTAAAGCTAGGGTTCAAGTGTCATAAAAGCATGAGAACCCTAAACAAATTTCATAGCAATTATTTCAAGGAACAACATGAGCATAATTAGGTTAGGTGCTAAGTTTCCTAGGCCCTTAAACATGTTGTGGCCGAGACTTGTAAGACTTAAAGCTAGGGTTCAAGTGTCATAAAAGCATGAGAACCCTAAACAAATTTCATAGCAATTATTTCAAGGAACAACATGAGCATTTCATATTAATTTCATAACTTGTCTTAAGGAGGATCATGACATAATTAGTTTAGGTTTAACAATTTTTTTTCTAGGCCCCTAGTCCTATCATGGCCGAATACATATGAGCATGGAATGAAGTTTAATCATCATATAGGCATGAGCATGTCATGTTAACAACTTCCTCATCATGAGGCACATATCATAAACAAAAATAAGAAACATGCTTGGTTTGAGTCTTAACTTACCTATTTCCTTTGTTCATGTTTGGCCGAGAGTCTAGGGGTATGACTCTAAGTTCTAACCAAACATTCTAGCATATGAACATTAGATAAATCCCTACCATAAGATACATGTTACAAGAAACATGTTGAGCATGTCAAAATTTAGGTCTTTACATTTCCTAGGTCCTTCTTTTTTTTTTAGTCTTGTCTTGGCCGAAAATTTCATAAAGGTATCCTAGGTTTTTAGGCAACCAAATCTCATAAAAAAAATACACAAGCTATTGTACCACAGGTGAGGGAAACTTACATCCTTTCACTTGTGGTTTTTCCTAAAGAAAAGGTATCCTAAGTGCCAAGGAAGGAGAGAGCTTCTTCTTCTTGTACCTCCTTTTGCTTCTCTTGCTTGGAAGGGATAGACCTTGAAGGCTTCTTCTCTAACTTTAGTTTTCATGGAGAGGAACTTAGCTTAGCTTTTGGAATAAGGAGAGGGAAGGGGCTCTTGGTTTCGGTGGAGAACGAAGAAGGAGAAGGAAGGAGGAAGAAAAAGATTTAATCTCTTATTTTTTTCTTCTCCCAATCCAATTTATTCCTATGTAAATGAAGCATGTCTTTATTCATTCCCTCAACTTCTCTTTTCCCTCACTCCTTTAATTCCCATGAAAAATAGAGAGAGGGAGGGAAGTAGGCAATTCATCTTTTACTTGCTTCATTTCTTAACCAAGAGGAAAGGAAGGTGAGCAACTTGGTTTTCTCTTGCTCTTTTGCTTAGTTTTTATTTTATTTTCTTCTCATCTTTAACTAAATTTTCATTCCTTCCTATCCATATATTATTCATTATTCTAGTGGTTATCATACATCAATTTATCTCCATTATTTGTGGGAGGTTCAAGGTTCAATCCTTGACCTCACCTCTTCTTATTCTATTTTTGGTTTCTATTTTCCCTTTTCTCTTATCCTTTTTATTTCTATGCTCTAAAGAAAATAATACTCATATACTTATCTTATAATTTCGTGGGTGTTACAGTACCCCATACCTCATAGAAAGTTCATCCTCGAACTTAGAATAACGATGGATACTTCTGTCTCATATCATCTTCTCGTTCCCACGTGGCTTCTTTGTATCGTTAATTTTGCCACAGGACTTTTACTAAGTGTACTTCGTTGTTCCTTAGTCTTTTGACGTCTCGATCCAATATCTGAATTGGTCGGCTCTCGTAGGTTAGGTCCTCTTGTACTTGTACTGCCCGTGGTTCGATCACTTGGTCTGTGTTCGGAATGCATTTCTTTAGCATCGAAACGTGGAACATGTTGTGAATGGCTGACATCTCTTGGGGCAGCTCTATTTCGTAAGCTAATGTGCCGATTCTTTTCAGAACTCGGTATGGTCCCACATAACGCGGGCTTAGTTTTCCCTTCTTACCGAATCTCATTACTCCTTTCATAGGTGATACTTTGAGAAATACTGAGTCTCCGACATCGAATTCCAATGGCCTTCGTCGCTTATCCGTATAATTCTTTTGTCGACTCTGAGCAGTTTCTATTCGTTGGCGGATGCTCTGTATAGCCCGGGTGGTGTTATCGATGAACTCGGTTTGGAATCCCATCTTTTTATTTTCACCGCCTTCGTACCAACATATAGGGGATCTACATTTCCTCCCGTACAGAGCCTCGTAAGGTGCCATCCCAATAGTAGCCTGGTAACTATTGTTGTAGGCGAATTTTGCTAGGCATAAATATCGGCTCCAGCTCCCTTTGAAGTCTAATGCGTATGCCCGTAACATATCTTCTAATACTTGGTTAACCCTTTCTGTTTGTCCGTCGGTCTGAGGGTGGAAGGCAGTACTGAATAATAGCTTCGTACCAAGAGCCTTCTGGACGCATTCCCAAAAATGTGAAACGAAACGACCATCTCTGTCTGAAATGATGTTCTTAGGAATCCCATGTAGCCTAACAATTTCCTTGACATATAATTGAGCCAGTTGCTCAATTGAATAAGTCATCTTGATTGCTAGAAAATGGGCGGATTTGGTTAATCTATCCACAATTACCCATATGGTGTCATAGCCGTTTGTTGTCTTGGGTAATCCTGCTATAAAGTCCATAGAGATATCTTCCCATTTCCATTCTGGAATTTGGACAGGTTGCAGTAATCCTCCAGGTCTCTGATGTTCTGCTTTAACCCTCTGACAGGTCAGGCAGGTACCGACATACTGAGCCACATCTCTTTTCATACCGGACCACCATAATTTCTTTTTCAAATATTGGTACATTTTGGTGGATCCTGGGTGCATTGCATAGAGTGTTGAATGAGCTTCCTCTAGTATCCTTCTTCGCAACTCTGGATCCCTGGGAATACATAATCGATCCCTGAGGTATAATATCCCATTGTCCGCGATCCGGAATCTGTCATTCTTCCCTTCTAGGATTTCTTATTTAATCCTTTGGAGGCTTTGGTCACTGGTTTGTTTCTCCAATAGGTTGTCGAATAATGTGGTTGTTATGGTCATGGTAGAGAGTTGCCCGGACATATTTTCGATCCAATGACACGGAATGTCCCTCAGCTTCCCGATAAATTCAAACACTGGTTCGCCTTCCGTATTAGATAAAATTTTAGCATATTGACTGAAAGTAGGTAACTGACCTACGACGACAGTAGAGGCATTGGCCACATCTTCTTTGGTAAGCGAGAAAACCCTGGCGTTCGTCGTAGTTGGCGGGGCTTCCAATCTCCCTTGGCTAATCGGTGTTCCTTCAATAGCAGCTTGCATCTGATGTAGTTGTGAGGGGGCACTCTTGTTCTGGTTATTCTGCTGGGGTGGTGCCTGAAACCGGTTAGTGCAGTCTCTGGCCAGATGTCCTTCCCCTCCGCAATTATAGCACTTTCTTGTACCCTTGTGGCATACTCCGGAATGCAGTTTCCCACAAATAGTGCACTGAGGGTATTTCGGTTGCTTATTCATTGGGTCACTTTTTGCATTGTCCCATTGTTTCTTTTTTCCCGTAGGGGTCCCTTACCAGCTTGTTTTGGTACCTGAAGGTCTCTGTCCTTCTGTTCGGGACTGATTCTTATTCTCGTTCATCGCTTTCTGATAATGTTCCGTAATCAGGGCACTGCTGACCAATTCTTCTGTAGTCTGCGGTCTATTAATTTCGCCGGCCACGTTCAGTGCTATCTCGGGTCGAAGCATCTTCAGCATCAGTCTGACCCTTTCTCTTTCTATGCGAACCAACTCTGGACATAGGCGTGCCAGACGGTTGAAGTGCTTTACTGCTTCGTTCACTGATAGGTCACCTTGCTGAAACTCGGTGAACTCGTCGTAATGTCGGTTCGTCACTTGCATATGGAAGAATTCTTCAAAGAACTCTGTCTCGAAGTCCGTCCAGTTCATCAGATTAATCTGTCTCTTTGCCTTCACTCTTTCCCACCACATTCTTGCGTCTCCGGAAAAGCAGAATGATACGCATTTGATCTTTTCCGATACGGGCCAATCTAGTAATTCCACTATGCTTTCCACTGTCTTGAACCAGGCCTGGGCGTCCCATGGCTCGCAAGTACCTGAGAAGTTCTCCGGCTTCAACCTTAGCCACTGTATCAAGTAGGTCTCCTGTCGGACCACTGGGACAGGGGCCATCGGTGGTACTGGTGCAACTACTGGGATGACAGGCGCTGCATTCTGATTTACTGGCAGGGTGGCAGGATTTCCTTGCTGACCCATCAAAGTCGTGATTAGCTGTTGTTGTTCCGTGATCTGACGCTGGAGGTCGGTAACTACCTGAGTCAGATTTGGTGGAGTTGCTGTCTTGTCTGCTCGGGTAGTACGTCTCCTAGCCATGCTTATCTTCATTAAATGATAATAAATTATCGTTATTTCTATCCAGACTAACATAAGATCGTTATTATTCTTATCCTACCATCATGAATACCTAAACTAGAATTGTGACTTATCATCATAAAAAAAATAAGTAAATATGCATAACATTAAAGCATCATAGAAGAATTAATTTCAGTATATAGATTCTTACTTGGAGCGGCAGGATGGAGGCTTGACATGTGTGTAGTGAAAAGGCTAAACCTCGCTCTGATACCAAACTGTAACGCCCCGCCCCTTCCTGCTTAAGCTGACGGGGGTTACTTATCTTTTCTTCTTAAAACAGCGGAAGTCTTATCTATAGTATAATTTTTTTTCTTTAAAACTTTTTCTTTACTTTTCAAATCATCATCACTAACTACCTATCATATGAGTCACATAACATGCTTAACATAAATTTAAACCATAATACCAAAGAGCATGATAAAATGTCATGGAGTCATAAAAGAGCGACATAAATATAATTCTTATTAACTAGAAGCAGGTCTTTCTCTTTAGCCGAGTCACTACTACACACGTCCTTCTTGCCCCCTCCTGCTGCTCCCTTAGTACATCCATTCTTTTCCCTTATCTGTGGTACAAGGAAAGTAAGCTGTGAGCACACAAGGCTCAGTAAGATCCTTTCCTACTCACAAAAATCGTATAGCATAACTAAATCTCCAAGGCATAAAGCATAAAGACAACTCATCATATCATGTATAGAAGCATCATATCATAACATAATCGTAAGGTATCATGGCATATCATAACATGCATCCTAGTATAACATAATCATAATCATAGCATATCGTAACATGATCATAAAGTTCATCCTAGCATAACATAACATAATCATAAACATTATCGCATATCATGATATAATCATAAAGTACATCCTACCATATCATAATCATGATCATAGCATATCATAACATAATCATAAAGTTCATCCTAACATAACATGTCATAATCATAAGCATCATGGTATATCGTAACATAATCATAAAGTGTTATGCGAGATGACTTTCAAAAACATGATTCATGCAATAATATATGCAACATGTCCTTTGAAAACTTATTACATACATACTTAAACATAATCATAACATGATTAGGGCCCCGACTTGTACCACATACATAAATGCGCGCGTCCTGTGTAGGTCCAAGGTAGCAAGTCTTGAACCCTACAAGGCATACATACTAGGCCCGTTTCTTAGTCCATCGACCTAGGGGCACTTAGGAGCCCATCCCTAACGAGGCCCGTTTCTTAGTCCATCGACCCCGGGGCGCTTTTGGAGCCCACCCTTGGTACAAGCCATATAAAGTAAAGTAGCATGTCATACATGTTGCTACAGTCTGACCTGGCTGTTGTTTTGATGTTGACACGGATTTAAGTTTGGATCAGATATTAATTAGACTCAGACTGATTAATGATCAAGGTTGATCATGTGGAGAGGAAAAGTCCAAGTACGGATACTTGGCACGTGAAGTCGGAGAGGGCTTGGCAGCTTGTTCTCTGGACCGGACGAAGTCGGAGAGGGCTCGGCAGCTCGTTCTCCGGACTAGGTCAGAGAGGGCTCGGCAGCTCGTTCTCTGGACCGGACGAAGTCGGAGAGGGCTCGGCAGCTCGTTCTCCGGACTAGGTCAGAGAGGGCTTGGTAGCTCGTTCTCTGGACCAGGAAGACATTAGGGTTTAGGGCTGAGAGGCTCTAAACCTAACACAAGGACCTTGGATCGGTCTGTTGACCGATCCAGCGATACTTTAGGGCTGGGAGGCTCTAAAACTAACACAGGGACATTGGAACGGTCTGTTGACCGATCCAGTGATACTTCGGTTGACTGGATCGGTCTGCAGACCGATCCAGTGATACCTCAAGTGAACTGATCGGTCTCGTGACCGATCAGTAACCACACAGAAACAATCTGTGGATTATCTGATCGGTCTCGTGACCGATCAGTAACCTCACAGAAGCGATCTGTGGGCTATCAGATCGGAACCTGGACCGATCAGTAATGAGCAACGAAGACTCAGAACCATAGGGGATCGGTCTGTGGACCGACCCACCCATAGGCTGATCGATCCACAGACGGATCAGCATAATCCCAGACCGATCAGGGTGTGTCCTGATCGGTCCAGAAGGCTATGGATCAGTCTGTTGACCGATCCACAACAATGTCGTTTGTTTCTGCTGCTTCTCTGATTTTTCTGATTCACTTCTGATTCACCTGATCAAATCATCTGCTGTGAGATTTTTAAGTTATAGGTTGCAGGTGTCGTGCCAATGGTTAATTTCAAATTAAGCTCCATCAGAAGAATGAGAACAAATGCCCTTTCTGCTGTGTTTCACTGCAAGTGGTGCAATTCGAGCGTCAACGTTCACTGGCTGCGATCAGTTGGCAACAGCTTGACTCTTGCTCATTAGTTCGAGCTCCGAGACACCAGTGAAGACCATGGATGGTATTGGTGTGAGTTCAGAGAACCAGATGAGGAGGAAGAGTGATTGGCGACGCCTGAGTTGGTTGCAGCGATTCGAGACTGTGAGAAAGCTGAATAAGAAGAAGGAAGAAGAGAGGTTTGCTAAGGTTCTGAAAAAACTCTCTGTCGATCAAGCAAGAGGCTGTGTTGTTGAGCTCTTGGCTGAAGCTTCCTTCTGTCTTTGCATTTTTCACTTCGTGGCTGTAAGTTCATTTGCTCAATCCTTTAGCCACTGAACTCTGTAAGTCATTGTGCTTTATTTTCAAATCTATTCTGTGACTTTTGTGGAGAGGTTACTCCACCGAGAAGGAGAAATACTTAGCTAGAATTTGTCCGGGGTGTGATCTACCGAAAGATCAAGGGATCGTCCACCTTACGGACACGCCGAGTAGTAGGGGCAAGTTATCCCCTAACCTCGTATATACTTGTGTAAGCTGTGGGTTGGTTTTCTTTCCTTGCATCAGTTTTTGTTTTGTTTATTTCCGCTGTGCTAACAAAGTTTTGTGAGGAAATTGATTGAGTTTTTAGTGGAGGCTATTCACACCCCCCTCTCTAGCCATCCGAAGGTCCTAACAATACATATCATGGTTCTTAATATTTCATGCACATCGTATTTCTTATCATATCATACCATACAGAATTTGGGCACACAGTTCATCATAATGGTATGTAAAATTTGGGCACACAGCACATCATAAATAGCATGCCTAATTTGGGCACACAACTCATCATAAATAGCATGCATAATCTGGGGACACAGCTCATCATCAATACACACAGCATAGCATAAGGGTTACCATCATACATATATCATAAGTGTACATAATTAAACATAGAAGCATAGCAAGCTCTTACCACATCATAAAACATTGCATGTGAGATACATGGGAATCATATTTAGATTTCTAACCCTAATGTCATATAGTGGCCGAAACATATAGTTGGGATTTAGGTAAAAAAAACTACATACAAGCAAGTGAACCCTAAACCAATATCATATCATATACCATAAGGAAACATCATGAGCATGTTTAGGTAGGGTTCTAGGTTTCTTAAGCTTATAAACTTATCATGGCCGAATCTTATCAAGCAATACATTGGGTTAAAATCATCATTCAAACATGTGAACCCTAAACCAATTTCGTTGCAAATATTACAAGGAACATCATGAGCATAATTAGGTTAGGTTCCAAGTTTCCTAGGCCCTTAAACTTGTTGTGGCCGAAACCCTTAAGGCTTGGAACTAGGTTTCAAGTGAACTAAAAGCATGGAAACCCTAAACCATTTCATAGCAATTATTACAAGGAACATCATGAGCATAATTAGGTTAGGTTCTAAATTTCCTAGGCCCTTAAACATGTTGTGGCCGAGACTTGTAAGGCTTGAATCTAGGGTTCAAGTGTCATAAAAGCATGAGAACCCTAAACAAATTTCATAGCAATTATTTAAAGGAACAACATGAGCATAATTAGGTTAGGTTCTAAGTTTCCTAGGCCCTTAAACATGTTGTGGCCGAGACTTGTAAGGCTTGAATCTAGGGTTCAAGTGTCATAAAAGCATGAGAACCCTAAACAAATTTCATAGCAATTATTTCAAGGAACAACATGAGCATAATTAGGTTAGGTACTAATTTTCCTAGGCCCTTAAACATGTTGTGGCCGAGACTTGTAAGACTTAAAGCTAGGGTTCAAGTGTCATAAAAGCATGAGAACCCTAAACAAATTTCATAGCAATTATTTCAAGGAACAACATGAGCATAATTAGGTTAGGTGCTAAGTTTCCTAGGCCCTTAAACATGTTGTGGCCGAGACTTGTAAGACTTAAAGCTAGGGTTCAAGTGTCATAAAAGCATGAGAACCCTAAACAAATTTCATAGCAATTATTTCAAGGAACAACATGAGCATTTCATATTAATTTCATAACTTGTCTTAAGGAGGATCATGACATAATTAGTTTAGGTTTAACAAATTTTTTTTCTAGGCCCCTAGTCCTATCATGGCCGAATACATATGAGCATGGAATGAAGTTTAATCATCATATAGGCATGAGCATGTCATGTTAACAACTTCCTCATCATGAGGCACATATCATAAACAAAAATAAGAAACATGCTTGGTTTGAGTCTTAACTTACCTATTTCCTTTGTTCATGTTTGGCCGAGAGTCTAGGGGTATGACTCTAAGTTCTAACCAAACATTCTAGCATATGAACATTAGATAAATCCCTACCATAAGATACATGTTACAAGAAACATGTTGAGCATGTCAAAATTTAGGTCTTTACATTTCCTAGGTCCTTTTTTTTTTAGTCTTGTCTTGGCCGAAAATTTCATAAAGGTATCCTAGGTTTTTAGGCAACCAAATCTCATAAAAAAAATACACAAGCTATTGTACCACAGGTGAGGGAAACTTACATCCTTTCACTTGTGGTTTTTCCTAAAGAAAAAGGTATCCTAAGTGCCAAGGAAGGAGAGAGCTTCTTCTTCTTGTACCTCCTTTTGCTTCTCTTGCTTGGAAGGGATAGACCTTGAAGGCTTCTTCTCTAACTTTAGTTTTCATGGAGAGGAACTTAGCTTAGCTTTTGGAATAAGGAGAGGGAAGGGGCTCTTGGTTTCGGTGGAGAATGAAGAAGGAGAAGGAAGGAGGAAGAAAAAGATTTAATCTCTTATTTTTTCTTCTCCCAATCCAATTTATTCCTATGTAAATGAAGCATGTCTTCATTCATTCCCTCAACTCCTCTTTTCCCTCACTCCTTTAATTCCCACGAAAAATAGAGAGAGGGAGGGAAGTAGGCAATTCATCTTTTGCTTGCTTCTTTTCTTAACCAAGAGGAAAGGAAGGTGAGCAACTTGGTTTTCTCTTGCTCTTTTTCTTAGTTTTTCTTTTATTTTCTTCTCATCTTTAACTAAATTTTCATTCCTTCCTATCCATATATTATTCATTATTCTAGTGGTTATCATACATCAATTTATCTCCATTATTTGTGGGAGGTTCAAGGTTCAATCCTTGACCTCACCTCTTCTTATTCTATTTTTGGTTTCTATTTTCCCTTTTCTCTTATCCTTTTTATTTCTATGCTCTAAAGAAAATAATACCCATATACTTATCTTATAATTTCGTGGATGTTACACTTGGTGGCCGGTTGCTTGAAGGAGAAGAAGAAGAGAAGGAAGCTCTCTTGTCTATCATCCCTTGGAGGTTAGTTGGTGGTCAGATCTTGGAAGCCTTGGAAGAAGCTTGAGTGGATTTCATCTTGGAAAATCGTCGCCCACACGACGTCCAAGAGGAAGGGGAATACAGCAGAAGATCAAGAGGTCTATAAGCTACAAAAGGTATAACTAGTTATTAGTTTCCGCATCATAACTAGTTCATCTTTTGTATAGATCTTGAAAAACCAAACACAATAAGTTATCGGTTTTAAGTTATCATTTTTGTTATCGATTTTATTTTTCGATTTCATGTTTCGATAATGTGTTTCTATTGAGGTCTCTATAGTTAAACCTAGTTTATTGTAAGAAATTAAATATCTGATTTCTTTGAAAGACTTTGTCTAGGAAGTGGTGGATGATCCCATACCCAAGAAGGCCTAATGCCTCACCATGTTTAACCTAGAAGCCGATCTTTGAAATAGATATTTGATAATTTCTGTAATATGATTTAACTTAGGAAGATCACATTGGTTAAACTTGGAGTAAAAATGTTAAGAATTGTTTCCAATCCAAGTTTAACTTTTGAAGGATAATTTGGATTAATAATGTTAAGCATCGTTTGTAATCCAAATTTAACTTCAGTAGAGCACAAGGATAGCTAGGATAATTCTATGCTTGTACAAATTTTGTACAGGGGAACTAGGATAGTATTCCTAGTAGCAACCAGCAAAGACCTAACTTAACTTGTTGATCACATCAAAACAACCTTGAAGTTCTAACAATCTCTCCCTTTTTGATGTGAGCAACTTAAGTTAAGGTAGGGTAAATAGACATAAAAGTAAAACAGATAATATTGCAATAAAGTATAAAAAATAAAAAAATTATCATCTACCTCCCCCTACACTTAACCTTTTCCTTCTCCCCTATGATCACATAAAAAGTGGGGTTCCAAGAAAAATCTAAGGGTTATAAAAACTTAAAATTTTTAAAATTATTGATATCATCACAAATTTGCAATAACTTTAGCAAAAAAAAAAAATTAAAATATCTTTGAGAACTTTTCTAAGTAAAAAACATTAAAGCAAGAAAATTTTCTAAGCTAAAAATTCTACGGTTAAAAAGAATTTTAAGAAATTTTCAGGAAAAAAATGTTTGAAAAATAAATTTTTAAAGTATTATTTATTTTCAATTTTAAGGTTTTATCATTAAGTTAATTAAACATTTTATTTCAATATTTTGGCTTCCAGGCAGTGGCGAGGCACTAGACCTTCTTGGTTATTGGAGCAACAACCACTTCTTAGACAAAACCTCATAAAAAAATTTAACGTTTAATTTTCTCGTTGAAAGCGCTAAGTCTAATTTAGAGTTTAGTTTAAACAAGACTTTGGAACTCAATATAGGTTCCAGCAAACTGAATTAACTAAAAATTTCTTAGGGGCATACTTTTTTGAAATATTCCTAATTTGTCCCTTGTGATATCTAAAATAGCAGTTTAGATTAGTGAATTTTCTAAAGCTTGTATTTGATGAACATGTATGATTTTTTAAGTTATCTACTTGTCTTTTCAAATTTTTGTTTTCTAATTTTAATTTGTCTAATTCTTCTAATGGGCAAGATTTAGCTAGAATTACTTTTAAATTTTTAATCTCTTTTTCTAACTTACAGCGATCCTTAGTTAACAATTTAACAAACTTAAATAATTTATCGAGAGGAAGGGATCGTACCTGACTTACCTTGTCGATCTCATTATCCATGTCTCCCCCTGAACTGCTGCTTTCTTCCGACGTAGCTCCCCCTTCATCGATGCTCTTAATACTCATTTCGGATGAGCTTGAATCGTAGTCCTCTTCTTGATGACTTGCCATTAATGCAAGTCCGGAGAAGGCCTCGACTTCCGATTCAGACGACGTATCGTCCCACGTCACTTTTAGTATCTTGAATTTGTTCAGTTGGACATGCTTCTTTCCTTTGTCCTTGTTTCTTAGCTTGGGGTAGTTATCATTGGCGTGCCCTTCTTCATTGCAGTGGTAGCATCGGATCGTCCTTTTCTTTCTACCCTACGGATGGTTAGTTTTCTAGATTTACATAATTTCTTAAATCGTCTTACCATCATTACCATTTCTTCATCGTCGAGAGAGGATTTTGACTCTTATTCGTCTCTCAATGCCTTTAGGGCGATGTTGTGCTTCGGCTCCTTTGTACCTACACATCTCGATTCATACACTTCAAATGTGGGAAATAATTCTTCTAAGGAAATAGTTTCTAAGTCCTTAGATATATAAAAAGCATCTACTATTGATGCACATTTAGTATTTCTAGGAAATGAATTCAGTGCATACCTTAGTGAATCTCAGCTACTTACCTTTTCTTCGAGATTCGAAAGTCCGGTGATAAGCTCCTTAATTCTCGAGTGCAGATGCACAACTATTTTGTCTTCTTCAAGTCTCAGGCTGGTGAGCTGGTTGCGAAGTAAATCCCATCTTGCGAGCTTGGCTTTGGGCGTCCCTTCATGAGCTCAAGGAACTTTTCCCACAGTTCCTTTGTTGAGTCGTAGTTGCCGATTCGGTTGACTTCTTGTGGCAGAAGGACGCTCAACAGATGAAATTCTGCTTTGCCATTTGCCACGTAGTCGACCTGCTCCTTTTTTATCCACTGGTATTTTTCTTTTCCCTTCGGTACTACAAAACCAAATTTCATAATTAAAAGTAAATCAAAGTCAGTTTTGAAAAATATCTGCATTCGCTTTTCCAGCTGGCGAACTCCCCCTCGAACTTCGGTGGATATATGATTAGTCCGGCCATTTGTTCGATGCTTCGATCGGTGGTTAGTCCTCCTGAAGCGTCTTGGCTCTGATACCACTTGTTGGACCGCGTTGGCCAGCTAGAAAGGGGGGTTGAATAGTTGCACAAATAAAAAACAAAACTACCCTTCTCGGACTTTTAAAAGAACACTTGTCTTAATTAAAGAAAGAACTAAAAAAGTAGAGGCACAAGAATTTTTACTTGGTTACAACTGGGGAGGTTGTTAATCCAAGGAATGAATTGCACTAGTATCTCCTTCAGGTGGAGAAGCCTCTTACAGCAATGACGTACAAAAAATAGAAGCTAAACTAAAAATGGAAGCGCACAAGTGTTGGTTTGCTAATTGCTTGAATGAATGAACAACTTCTGGACTAAGACTGTATTTATAGCCTTAGTTGGGGTGCCTGGATGATTCTAGGCTCCTAGGAGGGGGATAAAATTTTATCCCCTTCGCAATGGATTGCGTTTGATCGTGATCTAGTCAAAATCCAGTTCCGGGCGCTCGGAATTGCTCTGGGCACCCGGAATGGGTCCGGGCACCCGGACCACTAAAGTCAACCTAGTTGACTTTTGGTCCGGGCCCTCTGCTCCGGTGCTGCTCGCCTCAGTCCAAGTCTTCCGCTCTGGCTCCGCTCGCTTGGGTGATTTCATCCAACCGAAATAAGGCTCACCCGAACCCAATTTTGGCCTTCTCGAGCAACCTTCCGCTCCGTCTTCTCATCCCTTGGAAACGCCACGCGCCTCCTTCTCGTCCGCCCACGTAATATTTTATAGCACCTTGTACCTTAGACGCACCGAGCCCGTCAGCTCTCTTCCGTGTCGTCCTTCTCGCTAGCTACGTCTTTTGCTCGACTCTCTATGTTTCTAAGCTCATGCACACTTAAACACAATGTTAAAACATCACAGGACCTAACTTAACTTGTTGATCACATCAAAACAACATTGGGGTTCCAACAAATCCTTTGTCCATCCTAGCCAAAATAAAATCATCACGTAACATTCAAAGTATACACATCCAAAGAAATAAAACATGAGAAAAGATAAAGGATAGGATGATTCATGGAAATAAAAGTAGAAAAAACAAGTGTGGGCGATGTAAAAATGGAGTAACCTTCATAAAGACAACTCAATCTTTAGTCAAGTGGCTTTCAAAAGACAAAGTAAACTCTGGAGTGACAAAACCACAAGTGCATCATACAATTAGGCTCAAACCTCACTAGGTAAACAAAAGTTATCATTTTAATTCATTAATCTAGAATCCATCACTAAGTATTAACCTCATGTAATCCTAGAATCCATTCATGCAACAAAGTTCCAAAACTTAACACTTAAATTTAACTTGCTTTTAAAATCTCTAAAATGATATAAAGAAGTGTAAAGGGGTACAATTTATTCCTAATCTTGAAATTACCAAGTTCTATGCAATAATATTTACAATGAAATAGACTAAGAAGTTATTCGTGCCACCAAATAAAGAAATGATATTCACAATGACCGATGACATTACTTGAAAGTATAAAAACTACTGAAATGAACAAAAGAATTATTCATGCAAGGAAGTAAAGAAATGGATATCTACAATGACAAATAAGTATGAGAAAGAACAAGACACCCCTTCAAATTGGGTAGATAGCACCAATGTTGCTCACTCTTTGTGTCACCACTCCATTGCCACTTTCATGAAATATCTTGAGCAGATGCCCATTAACTTTGAAGATTTGGCCGGTAGACTCCTCCCTAACCTCAATCACTCTATAGGGAAAAATGTTAGTTACACTAAATGGTCCTTCCCAATGAGATCTCAACGTACCATTCATCAATTTGAGTCGTGACCTATATAAAAGTACTTTGTCACTAATATGAAATTCCTTACCCACAATGCACTTATTATGAAAATTTTTGGTCTTTTCTGTGTAGATCCTTGAGTTCTCAAAAGCCTCTAGTCTAATCTCCTCAGGCTCTTGGAGTTGCAACTTCCTCTCTTCTCCAACTAAACTAGCATCAAAATTACATGCTTTAACTATTCAATAAGCCCTATGTTCAATTTCCACTGGAAGATGGCAAGCTTTTCCATACATCATCATGTATGGAGGCATCCCTATAGGGTTCTTGAAAGCAGTCTTATAAGCCCACAATGCATCTTCTAATCTCTTGCTCCAGTCCTTCCTATCAAGCCTCACAGTCTTTTCAAGTGTTGCTTTCACTTCTTTGTTGGACACCTTAGCTTGCCCATTTGTTTGGGGATGATAAGGAGTGGAAATTCTATGTTTAACCCTGTACTTGCTCAGCAAAGTTTTCATGTGTCTGTTACAAAAATGAGACCCCTGATCACTGATGATTTCCCGGGTACTCCAAACTTGTAGAAAATGTGTGACCTGACAAAACTAACAACAACTGAAGAATCATCAGTCCTGGTGGGAATAACACCCACCCATTTGGAAACATAATCAACTGCCAATAAAATATATACAAATCCAAAAGAGACAGGAAATGGAACCATAAAGTCAATACCCCAAACATCAAAAATCTCACAAAATAATATGAATTGTTGAGACATTTCATTTCTAAGTCTTATGTTCCCAGTTCGTTGACACCTATTACACAACAACAACAACAACAACAATAACCAAGCATTTTCCACTAGGTGGGGTCGACTGTATGAATCCTTTTACGCCATTGAGCTCTATCTCCTATTATATCATCATCTATATTTAAATAAATTTTATCTTCTTTTATTATTACTAACCAAGTCTTTTTTGGTCTTCCTCTTCCTCATTTGATATGCATGTTTATCATAGTTTCACATCACCTACCTGGAGCATTTATTGGGCGTCTAAGTACATGTCCGTAGCATCTTAAACGTGTCTCTCAGAGTTTTTCCTCAATAGATGCAACTCCAACTTTTTCTCTAATGCTCTCATTTCTTATTTTGTCCATCTTCGTATGTCCACACATCCACCTTAACATCCTCATCTCTGTAACTCTCATCTTCTGCTCATGTGCTCAAGTCATAGCCCAACATTCAGCTCTATATAACATAGCAGATCTAACTGTGGTTTTATAGAACTTACCTTTAAGTTTAAGAGGTACTTTACGGTCACATAAAACACTCGACACTCCCCTCCATTTCACCCATCCTGCTTGTATTCTATGTAAGACATCTCTCTCAATCCCTCCATCATTTTGTAAAAATGATCCTAAATATTTAAATCTCTCGGTTCTAGACAACTCGTCCTCTCCTATCTTAACAATTGTTTCATTACTTCTAATATTGCTAAACTTAAATTCCATATATTCTACCTTTAATCTACTAATCTTAAAACCTTTCCCCTCTAGTGGTTCCCTCCAAGATTCTAGCTTAGCATTTACTCCTTTACGTGTCTCATCTACTAAAATAATATCATCTGCAAACAACATGCACCACGGTACTGTGTCTTGAATGTGTGCAGTGAGTTCGCCCATAATTAGTGTAAAAAGATAGGGACTTAGAGTTGATCCTTGATGTAACCCTATCTTTATTGGAAATGCTTCAGTTGCTCCGCCTGAAGTCTTTACTCTGGTCGTTACATCCTCATACATATCCTTAATTAGTTCAATATATGTTACGCTAACACCTCTCTTTTCTAAAATTCTCCATATAATTTCTCTTGGGACTCTATCATAAGCTTTTTCTAAGTCAATGAATACCATGTATAGATCTTGTTTTTGCTTCCGATATTTTTCAATTAATTGTCTAAGAAGATGTATAGCTTGTATTGTCGACCTTTCAGGCATGAACCCAAATTGATTTTCTATCACTGTGGTCTCCTTCCTTAATCTTTTTTCTATTACTTTTTCCCAAAGTTTCATAGTATGACTCATTAGTTTAATACCCCTATAGTTTGCACAATTTTGTACGTCTCCCTTATTCTTATATAAGGGAACTAGAGTACTTATCCTCCATTAATCAGATATTTTTTCTGTTTTCAATATCATGTTAAATAATTTTGTAAGTCATTCAATACCTTGTTTCCCTAAGCACTTCCATACCTCTATCGGAATATCATTTGGTCTAACGGCTTTTTCATTGTGCATCTCATTTAAAGTTTGTTTTACTTATGAAGTTTGAATTCTATAATAAAAAATAAAATTTCTATGCTCATTTGACCTAATTAAATTACCTAAGTTAAGTTGGTCACCTAAACCTTCATTAAAAAGTTGATGAAAATACCTCTTCCACTGCTCTTTTATTTCTCCATCGTTTACTAATACCCTATTACATTCATCTTTAATATATTTTATTTGGCTAAGATCTCTTATTTTTTCTTTCTCTCACTTTAGCTATTCTATAAATGTCTCTTTCCCCTTCTTTGGTATCCAATTTTTTATACAACCATTTAAAAATTTCATTTTTTGCTTCACTCACTACTTTCTTAACTTCTTTCTTGGCTATTGTATATTTTTTTAAGTTTTCCTCGTTCTTACAAATATATAATTCCTTATAAGCTATTCGTTTTTTATTCACTTTCTCTTGTACTTTTTCATTCCATCACCAAGATTCTTTACTTAGTGGTGCATGTCCCTTTGACTCACCGAGTACACTCTTAGCTACTATTTTCAACTTTGATACCATCTTATCTCATGTTGTATTAGAGTCATCGTATATTTCACCTAATGCTTGTACTTCTACATTGTCCTTAAATATATGTTACTTTTCATGCTTTAACTTCCACCACTTAATTCTAGAAATTGTATATATTTTCTTTCTATTGATACTATGTTTGAGGCGTATATCCAACACTACTACCCTATGTTGGGTAGTTAGGCTTTCTCCAGGGATGATTTTGTAATCTTTACAAATCTTTCTATCCTTCTTCCTAACCATAAGAAAGTCAATTTACGATTTATTATTCCCACTTTTGAATGTGATTAAGTGTTCTTCTCTTTTTCTTAAAAAACATATTAACTAATATAAGGTCATATGCTATCGCAAAATCTAATATAGTTTTCCCTCTCTCATATTCCTCATTTTTCACTCTGACATGCTCATTTAGATAACCTCCTATTAAAATCATTTCATTTGGTGGAATATTTTATAATATTTCATCTAAGTCCTCCCAAAACCTTAATTTGGTAGCTTCATCTAATCCTACTTGTGGTGCATATACACTAATTATGTTCATAGTTTCTTTCGCCACTATTATCTTAAGGGTTATAATTCTATCCTCTTTTCTAACTACTCCTACAACTTCATCCTTTAACAAACTATCTACAATAATACCCACTCCATTTCTTGCCTTACTCTTTCCAATGTACCATAACTTAAAACCCGAGTTATCTATCATCTTTGCCTTCTCACCTGTCCATTTTGTCTCTTGTACACACAAAATATTAATTTTTCTCCTAATCATCATATCTACTACCTCCATTGATTTACTAGTGAGAGTTCCTATGTCCCATGTTTCAAATCTTAGATTATTAGTTTTCCTATCATATTTGTTCTTATCTAACCTATGGTGTGAGAACTCTTGTCTATTTACCACTACACCCAAGTTTTCATGGAGATGTAGCGGTCCTTGCTGAGACGTTACAATCAGAACTCTTGCATATTTATCACTACACCCGAGTTCTGGAGATGTAGCGGTCCTTGCCGAGACATTACAGTCAAACCCTGCAACGCGTTCCTTCCAGGAAACAACCTAGCATTAGTACAATAGTTTAATGAATTCATTCATTGAATATTTGCCATAATTTGACACTGGCTGACAACCTAAAGCAACCCTCCTCCTTTATTCGGGCTTGGGACACCTATTACATGATCTATAAAAACATAAGTATCATGAAAAAGGGTAGACCAATATAAATGACACTCTAATACTTTTTTAGTAGTCCTTTGTGGTCCAAAATGTCCCCCACACTCAAATGAATGACAGAAAGTAAGTACAGACTAAAACTCATAATCAGGTATGCATCTTCTAATGATCTGATCACTACAAAATTTTCACAAGGATCATCCCACACATAATATTTTACATCACTTTTTAATTTATATTTTTGAGCTTTTGAAAATTATGCAAGAAAAACATGTGCAACTAAAAAGTTAACCAAATCCGCATACCAAGGTGACTCACCATACGTCTGAAAAAACTACTCATCTCTAAAATCATTATCAATAGTCGTATCATCCGAATCTCCCTCGATCCTGCTCAAGCGATCTACAATCAAGTTCTCCTTCTCACTTCTATCACGTATCTCCAAATCAAATTCTTAAAGCAGAAGCATCCATGTAATTAATCTAGGCTTGGCATTCGTCTTCTTCAGGAGAAACTTCAAAGCTGTATGATTAGAAAATACAATCACGTGAGAACAAAGTAAATATGATCTGAATTTACCTAAAGCAAAAACAACAGAAAGAATCTCTTTTTCTGTCATGGTGTAGTTTGATCGAGCTGCATCTAAAGTCTTTGAAGCATAACAGATCACATGTGGTGCTCAATCTACTCTCTGAGCAAGTACAACTCCTACATCATGGTTTGATGTATCACACATCAACTCAAAAGGAAGAGTCCAATCTGGTGGCCTAATGATAGGTGCTAAAATCAAAGCCTCCTTCAACCTCTCGAAAGCTTCCTTACACCTTTGATCAAAGTGAAAACTACATCCTTCTGCAACAACTGAGACAATGGAAGAGCAATTTGACTGAAGTCTCTAATAAATCTCCTGTAGAATCCTGCATGACCAAGGAAATCTTGAACATCCCGCATGCATGCATGGTAAGATAAAAACGATATAATACTAAATTTAGCAGGATCTACTTCAATACCTCTCCTAGAGACTATGTAACCTAAAACAATTCCATGCTCAACTATAAAATGACATTTTTCAAAATTAAGTATCAAATCAGTTTCAATGCATCTATCTAGAACCCTTGACAAATTTCCCAAACATGCATCGAAAGACAAACCATACATAGAAAAATCATCCATGAACACTTCCATGTAATGCTCTAATAAATCACCAAAAATACTCACCATGCATCGTTGAAATGTTCTTGGAGCATTGCAAAGTCCAAATGTCATGCATCTGTAAGCAAATGTACCGAAAGGACAAGTGAAAGTGGTCTTCTCGTGATCCTCCAGGTCAATACAAATTTGAAAATAACCTGTATAGCCATCTAGGAATCAATAATGTGACTTACCTGCAAGCCTTTCTAGCATCTGATCAATTAAAGGTAAAGGGTAATGATTCTTTCTGCTTGCTTGGTTCAGCTTCCTGTAGTCCACACAAACTCTCCAAGAATTGGCACGGTGAACAGTGGCTTGTGCTACTATTCACCATCCAATTCCCTACCAAATGCCCTAATTTTGCACTTCAACTAAACCCTAATCCTGGTTTGATTGAACCCAGGTATAAAACTCAAAAATTGGCACAATCAATAGTGGCTTGCACTACTGTTCACTGTGTCATCTTCGTTTCCAGACGCGGGTCGCAAGCTCAATTCCTTCCACTGCTCAGATCTGAGATCCAGTTTCCTTTATCGATGGCAATACCTGAGCAACCGGCGATCAGCACTCGAGGATCAGGGCACGACAGAGGGCATTTTCCCTGAATGTGATTTGGCATCTGCATTCCTTAGTGGCGATAGATCAAAGGGTGTTTCCCTAATCTGATCTTGCATCATCCAACAGAGTTGTCGGTGACATTTCCTCAGTATTCTGATTCCATTTCATCTTCAATTTCATCTGTGACTTCTGAATCGATCAAATCAATCGATCAGAATAAGCTACTCTAGATTTCATTCCTCTATTCTTCTAGCATCAAGAGTTTCAGTTGATCGTGAGCTTGAAGGGCAGTTCCCAAGAGTTGTGAGCATCATCAGTACTAGCTGGGTGTTCGGTTCTTCTTCGTTGATTGGTTGAAGGGCATTTCCCAAAGGCATTTCTGTTTGGCAATACGAAGAAGGAACTTGATCCATGATTTGAGTTGAGGAACATTTTCTTTATCTTTGATTTCCATTCAATAACTCAGATCTGATGATCTGATTACTTATATTTGCAACTCACCTTCAGTTTTAAATTCTTGCAATTTGGTGGAAGCATTTTATCTATTACTTTACTGAATCAAAAAACCCTTGATCTTTGTATTTGGTTTGCTGCAATTCGATTGCCATACGTTTCAATTATGTATCAGACATCTTGATCATGTTTATTTAGTTTAGATTTTGCAATTTAGTCTATCTACTTGTCAAAGCAAATTCTATTTAGTTTGTTTTCAGTTTGATTGTAGGAGTTGAATTTCATCTTTTCATTGAGGAATTGATGTTTAGATGAGTTTCTTTTCAAGTCTAGTTCTTCTTTAATTTGCTAACGAATAAATTTCCTTATGGGCACATAGTTTAGTTTACAGCTAGGACATGATTTCTATTTTAGGTTAGATTTGGTTAAGGGCATTACTTTTCTCAATTGTATTTCAGCATTCATTTAGAAAGAAAACTTAAAACCAAACCCTCATTTCTAAATAGAAACCCAACAAGAATTTTAGATCTAAATCAAGCACACATTAATTAGCTATCCTCGGAAAAATATGACTCGGGACCTATACTACATCTTTTCTTTTGAATTAATATGGGTTTTCAACAATTAATAATTTGAAATTTCACGTGACATGCAATATGGTTGACACCAAATTTTCGCGCCGTTGTCGGGGAACACTAGTATTGTGTGTTTGACTTTAGATTGTGCATAGTTTTATTTTTTTGTTTTGCATCTTTCTTGATTTTATTGTATATCTACTTGCATTCTCACTTTGACTTGTTTTCATGACCAGGACTTCAAAAGATAAATTGTTTGAGTCAGATCCAGATATTGAGAGGACTTTCAGGGCTTTGAGAATTCAAGAGAAATCATCAGAAGTTTCTAACAATACTTCTTCACACTTTGAAACTTCCATGGCTGAGCATCATAGGACTATGAAGGATCTTGTAGCTCCTGATGAGACATTTAAATATTCATGTCTCACTTATCCAAATTTGGCAGGAGATTTTGAGTTAAGATCTGGACTGATTCATTTGCTTCCTAAATATCAGGGATTATCTGGAGAAGACCCTAATAGACATTTACATGAGTTCCATGTGGTTTGTTCTACCATGAAACCACAGGTATTTCAGAAGAGGATATCAAGCTAAGGGATTTTCCGTTTTCTTTAACTAGAAAAGGACTGGTTATATTATCTTCCTTCTGGATACATTACATCTTGGATTGATATAAAGAAGGCTTTTTTGGAGAAATTCTTTCCAGCTTCAAGAACTGCAACTATCAGGAAGAGTATTTGTGGGATTCAACAAGTGGTAGGAGAGACACTTTATAACTATTGGGAGAGATTCAAAAAGTTGTGTTCAAGTTGTCCTCAGCACCAAATCACTGAGAAGTTACTTGTCCAGTAGTTCTACGAAGGTTTGCTACCTATAGACAAGAGTATGATAGATGTAGCAGCTGGAGGAGCTTTAATGAACAAGACTCCAGAACAAGCTAGAGAGCTTATTTCAAATATGGAACTCACAGCAATTTGGAAGTAGGTTATTAACTACATGAGAAGTTGGAGAAGTTCAAATGGTTTCTAATGAGCAAACGGAGATAAGGAGTACATTGTTAGAATTAACATCTTTGATGAAGCAATTGACATTGAATAATGCTAATCAAACTTCTACTTTTCCGAATGCCCAATTTCCATGTCAATCAAGGGTAGTTTGTAGTAGTTGCTCAAGTCAAGATCACATTTCAATCCAAATCTTTATCAAGATGAATCATTGGTAGCATTTTCAACAGCTCAATTTCAAAAAAAAAAAAAAAATTGACTCTTATTCTTCTACATACAACCAAGGTTGGAGAGATTATCCAAATTTAAAGTATGACAACTCATTTTATCAACAACCACCTTCAAATTAGAATTTCCAACAAAATCAGAGTTTCCAGCCACCTCAATAAGGATTCCAACAACAATCACAACATTTTCAACATCATTATCAACCTACTAATCAATTTCAGCAATCATTTCAGCCTTATCAATAGAATTTTTAGCAAAATCAGTAGCAACATCACTGGTCTCATAATTTCCAGAATTTACAGAACCAGCAGCATGCACTTCCAGCACCCTCAAGACTAAGTTTAACCCATGGAAGCTCCCATAATACTTTAGGTACAAATAAACAATAAGCTAGATTAGAGGAGTTGATGCATCATATGTTGCAGCAGCAATAAAATCAGCAAAGAACCGATTCTGCTTTACAGAATATTGAAAGATAGATTGGGCAATTAGCTTCCAGTATTAACCAAATACAAGCTCAAGGATCAAGTCAATTGCCTTCACAAACAACTCCTAATCCTAAAGGGAATGTGAGTGCATTAACTTTAAGAAGTGGGAAGATAATTTCATATGAGAATTCAAGAGAAGCAAAATCTGCTAGGAAATTTCTAGCAGTTCAACTTTCAGATTCCAGCAGCCCTCAAACAGCTTCAACCAGCTCTGATCCAGAATTTCTAGAAGCCCAAAATTTTTCAAATTCAAGCTCAAATCTAATTTACATTGATCCCATGAATTTAGTGCATGGGCAAGAGAAGAGTTGCTTGAATCCAGGAAGTTCCAGTAGCTTTATTCCAGTTGAACAAATTCTAGTAGTAACTCTAAATTCAAGCAATTTCAAGATTTCAGAACATCAAATTCTAGAATCTAGAATTCCAATAAAGCAAGTTGTCGAGCCAAGCATTCCTTTACCTTTTCCTCAACGCAAAGTACAATCAAGGAAGAATGTAGAGGAAGAAAAGCTAGAGAATATCAAGAGCTTATGAATCTATTTAGCAAAGTGGAAGTCAATGTTCCTTTATTGACAATGATCAAGCAAATTTTAAGTATGTAAAATTTCTAAATGATCTTTGTGTACACAAAAAGAAGTTGAAAGAGAATGAGTTGATTAACATGGGCAAGAATGTATCATCACTTATTCAGCCAATTCCTCAGAAATGTGAAGATCTTGGAGTTTTTATAGTACCTTGTGAGATTGGTAGTAATGTGTTTGAGGATGCTATGTTGGATTTGGGAGCTTCAATAAATGTAATGCGAAGATCAATTTTTCAGACTTTAGAGATTGGACTATTACAACCTACAGGGATTGTTATTCAGTTAGCTGACCACAGTCAAACTCACCCAGCTGGAGTTATTGAAGATGCATTAATTTAAGGTGAGAGAATTTATTTTCCTGTAGATTTTTATATCCTAGATATGGAAGGAGACTATCTAGCCAATAGATCTCTGCTTATTCTTGGAAGACCATTCCTGAAAACTGCAAGGACAAAGATTGATATTCATGCGGATACACTTTCCATGGAGATAGGAGACACAGTGGTCTAGTTCAATATTTTTGATACCATTAAGCACCCAAGAGAAGATCATTCTATTCTTAGTATGAACATTTCAGAGGAGTTGGCTATCATGGATTTATTTTCTGATGTTGATTCATTTCAAAAAAATTTTGATGTTGGTGAGTGTGAGGAATATTCTGTAGTTTTAGAGAATACTTTAGATATGGGAGAAGATGTTAGTTCTTATGTACTATTGTCAGTTGAGAGAGAAGATTTATGCATAGGGGATTGTTTAGTAGAAGCACTACTACTAGGATCGCCAATAGGGAAAGAATTATGTGTGGGGGATTGTTCAGCAATAGCACTACTCTAGGGATCACCATCTATTGATGAGGCATAGCTTGAGTTAAAGTCATTGCCTAAACATTTAAAATATGCTTATTTGGGAGAAGATCAATAGCTACCTATAATTATAGCCCAGGATTTGGAGCCAGAGGAAGAAAGGAGATTATTAGAGATTTTGAGGCAGCACAGAAGAGCCATTGGATGGAAACTTGCTGACATTCCTAGAATCAGTCCTTCTATTTGTATGCCTAGGATTTATTTGGAGGAGGATGTGAAACCAGTGAGATAGCAACAGAGAAGACTTAACCCACTAATCCTTGATGTAGTCAAGAAAGAGATGACTAGACTTCTACAGGCAGGTATCATCTACCTTATTTCTGATAGTAAATGGGTGAGTCTCATCCATGTGGTTCCAAAGAAATATGGAGTGGCAGTGGTAGCTAATGAAGAAAATGAGTTTGTGCCCACCAAGAGGGAAACTCCTTGGAAAAGAGTCGAAACCATTGGGTTTGCTTCTTCATCTAGTTAGATGAACCATCTTGTTTGGTCTATGTTGTGTCCTCATTGAAGTCAACTTAATGTCCTACAAAACCAAAAGAAAATAGTGAGGAAATATCATGAATTAGAAGAAAAATACACTTAAGCTCAAGACAATCCTACATGTATAAACATAATCAAAATCATATATCAACACATGCAATTAAACCTAATAAACCCAATATCAACCCAAAAGAATGTATCAAATAATGACTTATCAGGAGCTCTAAGTCAAACAGAGGTGGCGGTTAAAGGATCACCCTTGGGCAAAGCTTGGCCTCTCATCTAGTATTAAGGCCCCCAATTCAAGGACGGTCAACCTAAGGGCCGATCCTATTTGAAGAACAAGCATCCCAGTCCTAGGTACAGTCGGGTAGGTCTCAATAACTTGACTAGATCTGAATAGCTCAAGATATTACTTTAGTTATTAGGGAGTAGTCCCTAGTTGTGAGGACTCCCAACTGAAAGGTTGGTCTGATCCCTATGGACTTAATTTTTCATTCTCTAAAAGGCGAATAGCCCTATATACGGCAAGATGACCATAAAGTTGTTCAGACTCAAGGGACTCATTTCTATGATTGAATATATTCGAACGATCCTAAAGACAAGGCAGTATTTCACTCAAATATCCAGATTCTACATATATTCAAGCGACCCTAAAGACAGGGCAGTATTTCACTCGAATCTCTAGACTCCCAGCATATATATTTAAGCGACCCTAAAGATAGAGCTGTATTTCACTAAGATCTCTAGACTCCCAGCATATATTCGAGTGACCCTAAAGATAGGGTGGTATTTTACTCAAATCTCTAGACTTGTCAGAAAATCCTAACAACTTGTTAGAGAATAACAACCGTTTGTTAGAGAATATTCTTCTGAGATGATATAGGTTTAGGGAACCTTCCTCGAAGGTGATTATGCTTCCCCATAGCTGACACATTGTGACTGAATATTCCTTCAACCACCTTATTAATGGCGTTAGTTATAAAAAAGGTGTATACGAATAGTGGAAGATTCCTCGAACTGACTATACGCCTTCCAATATGCATATATTCCATTGCGCAACAACTTCTAACACCCGATAATCTCTATCATCTCATGATTATGGAGGTCATAAAGGTGATATATAAACAGGGGATCCTCTTTGATGGAAAGGTACGAACATTTCATATATTGTACTATGCACTTATCTTGCTATTCATTACTACTGTTCTACTTTCCTCTCGGGCAATATACTGACTTGACAGTTGGAGGGCCTTCGCCAGGGACCTCTTCCTTGGTTTTTGGGTGCTGACATTCTATTGGTTCCTTTGAGTGTGTGTAGGGAGTTTAGCGCACTAGCCAAAGAGTTTTCAATTCAACCCAAAGGTCTTTGCCCAGTCAACATCACAGCCACCTACCCAACGCGTCATCTCTAGCTTTCAGACAAGATCACATTTGGCGTCGTCTGTGAAAATCTTCGCATGAATTTAAAGCTCATAGATGAAAGAAGTTGGATGACTCACCACCACCACATTGACTCAATAGGAGTTGGATATGCTGATTAATGCTCGCGCACAAGAACTAGTGCAGCAGAAACAAGCAGTAGTAATGTGCGTAGATCTTATACTTTTTTATGCATGTTTTGACGCATAATTACATACTTTATTTATGATTGATTTATGTATTCTTACACTCCTTATCATATTTACAGTATAATTACTCTTCTATGTCAAAGATATGCTCTTTGTGTGCATTTATGTTGACAGGAGTCACTTTTGGAGAAAAAAAGGTGATCGTCGATGAACTGGAGAGAAAGCTAAAGATATTAGCACTAGCTGTGTGATCCTACACCGCCATGTGGCTAGTCCAGTGGAAGAGCAGCACACGGCCGTGTTATCCCACACAGCGTGCCACCCATTTCCAGAGCCAAAGAAGCATACGACCATGTGATCCCATACAACTATGCAATACATCCAGAGTTGAAAAAGAACACGGTCGTGTTGATCTCACACGGCCGTGTCACTTGACCCAAAGCCAAAGCAGCGCTGGCTGTATGAATCTCACACGGTCGTGGCACGGGTCGTGCCAAGCCTGTGCCCTAACCTATAAAAGGGGCTAAACTTGGGGGTAGCTGCCGACCTTGAGAGAATTATCATGGTGTCGTTTCACACCGTCCCCGACTATCATTCGACGATACAAGATAGATTCCATCATTCCATCAACTCCGGAAGTGAAGTATTGGATCCAAGGATTACTCGATGTCATTGGATAAGCCTTCTTCTCCCTCCTTCTCTTCGTTGGGTTTTGATCGCTTTATTTCTCGATGTCTTTGGATTTTTTTTCCTCTATGGAGTAGATTCTTTGTTCTAGGACAAGGGAGTAGTTATGGTTGTGTTATGATGTAAAAACTCATGGTTACACCTTTTATCTATCTACATGATATTAACTTGCTTTGTATCTATTCGTTCTAATGTGAATGAGATGTTTTGCCATGTTAGATCGAATGTTTGTGTAGAAATTGTTGATCTCATAGAAGAAGTGACTTAGATCGTATACCCGAGGGGCTCTAGTGACAGAGGTAATCCATTTACGAGCGTCTAGGACATTCCCTTGAAAGGAGAAACAATTCCTCCATAAGGAAGTAGGAAACCACACCTAATTTCTATATTTATCTTTACTGTTATTTACTAAATATATATTCCTGTGATCTATGACCGAGGTGCCCTAGTGACAGGAGTTAACCGTTTCCAGATTTCAAAGGAATCATCTTTATTGAATACTTAGGGAAAATAAATCTAACTTCCTACAAGTGCATGCAAATTGAAGGTAGGAAATTGGTAGACCATGATACATTAGTAAACACCATAATAAAATCGAACTCCTAGAATATTTCCCAAACTGATATATTTAACACTACTCTAGTTCTCTTTTCCTTCTTCTAAGTTTCTTCTTTCTTTCTAGATAGTAAATTTTCAACAATCGATAGTTTAGCTAATTCTACATGAGCGATCGCTAGTACTTATAATCAATCCCTGTGATTTGATATCTTTTAATACTAACGATGTATCCGTGCACTTGCAGAAATATAACAAGCAGCTACTAGTGACACTCTGCCACCTAATCTTGTTGCCTCGACAACAGTGCATTAGAGAGAAAGAGGGGCTCAGGAGGGAGGCTCGGCGGAACATCAGTCCATTCCCTCGGTGGCTGACTTGGACCCTCAAGTTCTGCTAGTCCATTTACCTCCTGCACCTCACTCACCAATCGATCGCCATTGGGCGCTCTTTTGTACATCGCCTGAGTACATGAGCCAAGAAGGACTACCTCAAGAATCTTCCGGAGAGACACCTGCCTGAGAGGGGCACAAAGGAAAAGCCCCAATAACTTGTAGCTTTCCTAAGCGGATTAGCACACCTTTCTCTTAGGGGGTGCTAGAAGGCAAGCTACCGAAACATTATCGTACTCTAGCAATAGGCGAGTACTCGGGAACAACTAACCCTAAGGACTATCTTCTGAAGTTTGAAAATGTAACGCCCCGCCCCTTCCTGCTTAAGCTGACGGGGGTTACTTATCTTTTCTTCTTAAAAACAGCGGAAGTCTTATCTATAGTATTTTTTTTTTCTTTAAACTTTTCCTTTACTTTTCAAATCATCATCACTAACTACCTATCATATGAGTCACATAACATGCTTAACTTAAATTTAAACCACAATACTAAAGAGCATGATGAAGTGTCATGGAGTCATAAAAGAACAACATGAACATAATTCTTATTAACTAGAAGCAGGTCTTTCTCTTTAGCCAAGTCACTACTACACACGTCCTTCTTGCCCCCTCCTGCTGCTCCCTTAGTACATCCAATCCTTGCCCTTATCTGTGGTACAAGAAAAGTAAGCTGTGAGCACTCAAGGCTCAGTAAGATCCTTTCCTACTCACAAAAACCGTATAGCATAAATAAAACTCCAAGGCATAAAGCATAAAGACAATTCATCATATCATGTATAGAGGCATCATATCATAACATAATCGTAAGGTATCATGACATATCATAATAAAGTCATAAAGTGCATTCTAGCATAACATAATCATGATCATAACATATCATAACATAATTATAAAGTTCATCCTAACATAACATAACATAATCATAAGCATTATGACATATCATGATAAAATCATAAGGTGCATTCTAACATAACATGACCATGATCATAACCTATCATAACATAATCATAGAGTTCATCCTAACATAACATGTCATAATCACAAGCATCATGATATATCGTAACATAATCATAAAGTGTTATGCGAGATGACTTTCAAAAACATGATTCATGCAATAGTATATGCAACATGTCCTTTGAAAACTTATTACTTACATACTTAAACATAATCATAACATGATTGGGGGCCCCGGCTTGTACCACATATATAAATGTGCGCGTCCTATGTAGGTCCAAGGTAGCAAGTCTTGAACCCTACAAGGCATACATACTAGGCCCGTTTCTTAGTCCATCGACCCCGGGGCGCTTATGGAGCCCACCCTTGGTACAAGCCATATAAAGTAAAGTAGCATGTCTTTCATATCATGGTTCTTATTATTTCATGCACATCGTATTTCTTATCATATCATACCATACAGAATTTGGGCACATAGCTCATCATAATGGTATGTAAAATTTAGGCACACAACACATCATAAATAGCATGCCTAATTTGGGCACACAGCTCATCATAAATAGCATGCATAATCTGGGCACACAACTCATCATCAATACACACAGCATAACATAAGGGTTACCATCATACATAGATCATAAGTGTACATAATTAAACATAGAAGCATAGCAAGCTCTTACCACATCATAAAACATTGCATGTGAGATACATGGGCCCCCGTGGTAGTTTTGATGTGATCAACCAAGTTGGTTAGGTCCTGCGTTTTGTCTGACCCCTGTGTCTGAGTGTGTAGAAACTTAGGAGCACAGGAAGTCGAGCGGAAGACGCAGCTAGCGAGAAGGACGGCACGGGAAGGGAGCCGACGGGCTCGGTGCGTCCGAAGGACGAGAGAGCTGCGGAAGAGTACTCCGGTGGAGCGAGAAGAACGTGCCCAGCGTTCGAGGGATGAGAAGCCGGACGGAAGCCTGCTCGAGGAGAAGGCCGGGAACTGGGTTCGGGTGAGCCCTATTTCGGATGGCCGTAATCACCCAAGGAGCCGAACCGGAGCAAGTCAACTATTGTTGACTTGTCAACGATTCGGTCGACCGAACCCCATGATCGGTCGACCGAACCCCAATCCTCAGAAGACCAACCGCTGGTGACACGTCAGAAGCCAAGTCAGCAAGCCAGCCGTTGGGGGACTTATCGGTCGACCGAACCCCTTGATCGGTCGACCGAACCAACGTTCATCCAGAGACCAAGTCGAGCAATTTGATCGGGCCAACTCAGCTGGAGACCGTTGGCTGATCGGTCGACGGAACAAAAGGATCGGTCGACCGAACCTAAGCTCGATCCACAGAGACTGCACCTGGACAGAAGACTGGGCAGGTACAGCAGGTTCGGTCGACCGAACCTGGGGATCGGTCGACCGATCCCTCTCGAGTCAAAACCTGATCCCGAAGATCAGGTCATCCGATAAGCTCTAGAACCCCTATATAAAGAGGGTCTCGAGCAGCTTTACAGAATAACGAATACGAACGATTTCGAAATACAACTCCTGTACTCTCATTTCCTAAGCAACAGTTCTGTGCTCTTCAAGTGTAAAAGGCTACTCCGCCTTCAGAGAAGGAGACTTCTTTTAGTGCACTCTCTTACTGCCTTGGATTAACAACCTTCTTGGTTGTAACCAAGTAAATAGCTGAGTCTTCTATTTCTGTTTATTTTAGTTCTGTTGAATTTCATAACTGTTGCTTTATTATTTAAGTTGAAAGCCTTGAGGAGGGTTTAGTTTTTATTCGCAGGCAATTCACCCCCCTCTTGCCGGTCCTCGCTGCACCTACAAGTGGTATCAGAGCCCAACAGCCTCAGAGGGACTAACCGCCATCTGAAGCACAAATATCAGAACAATGGCCGGCGCGAACATCTATCCCCCGAAGTTTGACGGAGATTTCGCTACATGGAAGCGAAAAATGGAGGTATTCTTCAAAACAGATTTTGATATTTTAATTACTATGAAATATGGTTTTGCAGCTCCTAAAGACAAAGAAGAAAACACATGGAGCAAGAAGGAGCAAGCCGACTTCGTCGCGAACGGAAAAGAGGAATTCCACCTCCTCAGCGTTCTGCCACCTCAGGAGGTAAACCGAATCGGAAGTTACGACTCCGCGAAAGATCTCTGGGAGAACTTCCTGGAGCTTCACGAAGGTACATCCGAAGCGAAGCTAGCTCGGCGCGACATCCTCTGGAACCAGTTGACTAACCTCCGGATGAACCAAGGCGAGAAGGTAGCGCAGCTCCAAGCAACGATCAAAGAGCTGATCACGCAACTAACCAATCTTGGAGAAGAGGTAACGAACCGGGACTCAATCCGGTATGCGCTCAATGCCTTCCCCAGAACTCCAGAGTGGGCCTCCTTAGTAGATGCATACTACATCTCTAAGGATCTCGAGGTAAGTACTTTAGAACAATTATTTTTCACTTTTGAACTTCACGAATCTCGAGTTTCAGAGTCCAATGGAGTAGAGAAGTCCAGTCAGAACATTGCCTTAAAGGCAAAAATGAACAGTTCTGACTCCGAAGCCTCGGTCGATGAATCAGAAGCAGCACTTCTGGTAAGACGCTTCAATAAATTTTTTAATACTAACAAGTTTAGATCACAGAGGCATCAACGAAAGAAAAGGACGATTCGTTGCTACAACTGCAACGAAGAAGGGCACATCAAGGATGACTGCCCCAAATTGAAGTGTAAGCAAAAGGAGGAGACAAAGACCAAGTACAAGAAACTAAATTCCTCCAAGCACAAAAATCTGAAGGCGACATGGGACAATTCTTCATCCTCCGAGTCAGAAGTCGAAGAATTCTCGGGACTAGCACTGATGGCCAACCATCAGCTAGAAGAAACATCTAGCTCAGAAATGAGCATTGATGAAGGAGGAGGAACGTCAGAAGAAGAAAGCAGCAGTGAAGGGGGAGCGTCACCAGAACAGGTAAGTAAGGTACGCAATCTAACCCCAACTCAATCTTTTAAGTTTATCAAGTCTCTTTCTAGAGAGTTAGATGAATTAGAAAAAGAGAATGCTAAACTAAAGTTGAACCTAGCAAGAGCATGCCCGTTAGAAATGTATGATCAACTAAAATCAGAAAATGATAAATTAAAATTAGAAATTAAAAAATTAAAAACTGATGCATGCTTAAATAGATTTCCTAAATCAAAAGTAAGAATCTATGGAAAATTGAATTGGTACATTAAACAACATCAGGGTCAACTTAGGAAGATTCCCAAAAGTTATATACCCCCTATGTTTTTAAAGAATCCTGTAGGAAGGAACCTTTACTAGGTTCCAAAATCTGTACTTGATTAATTTTTTCAAAAAATTAAGAGCTTGCAGTGAGATAATTAAACTTTGAGTTTCTTTATGGAAGCTTTGTCTAAAAAAGTGGTTGTTGCTCCAATAACCAAGAAGGCCTAGTGCCTCGCCACGACCTGGAAGCCGAAATATCGAAATAAAAATATTTAATTAACCTTCTGATAAAAGCATTAATATTAGAATTAAACAATGCTTTGAAAAGTTTTTTTAAACATATCCTTAGGAACTCTTTAAATTTTTTTTTAAAATTGTTTTCTTGAAATTTTAACTTAGAAATTTTTTTCAAACTTCTGTAACTTGCTTGCCCCCGTTTTTTGCTGTGATCAAAGGGGGAGAATAAATATAAGTACAAGTTTTAGAGGGAGACAAGTTTTAGAGGGAGTTAAGATTTTTTTTTTTAATTTTAATCTGTTACTTCTCTAAACTGTGTTACAATTTTATTAATTGCAAATCTATGCTATAACTGTTAGTTTAGTAATTTTCTTAAAATTACGTAGGTCTATTTTTAACCCTAACTTGAACTTGGGTTGATGCACATCAAAAAGGGGAAGATTGTTGGACCCCGTGGTAGTTTTAATGTGATCAACCAAGTTGGTTAGGTCCTGCGTTTTGTCTAACCCCTGTGTCTGAGTGTGCAGAAACTTAGGAGCACAGGAAGTCGAGCAGAAAACGCAGCTAGTGAGAAGGACGGCACGGGAAGGGAGCCGACGGGCTCGGTGCGTCCGAAGGACGAGAGAGCTGCGGAAGAGTACTCCGGTGGAGCGAGAAGAACGTGCACGACATTCGAGGGATGAGAAGCCGGACGGAAGCCTGCTCGAGGAGAAGGCCGGGAACTGGGTTCGGGTGAGCCCTATTCCGGATGGCCGTAATCACCCAAGGAGCCGAACCGGAGCAAGTCAACTGGAGTTGACTTGTCAACGGTTCGGTCGACCGAACCCCATGATCGGTCGACCGAACCCCAATCCTCAGAAGACCAACCGCTGGTGACACGTCAGAAGCCAAGTCAGCAAGCCAGCCGTTGGGGGACTTATCGGTCGACCGAACCCCTTGATCGGTCGACCGAACCAACGTTCATCCAGAGACCAAGTCGAGCAATTTGATCGGGCCAACTCAGCTGGAGACCGTTGGCTGATCGGTCGACCGAACAAAAGGATCGGTCGACCGAACCTAAGCTCGATCCACAGAGACTGCACCTGGATAGAAGACTGGGCAGGTACAGCAGGTTCGGTCGACCGAACCTGGGGATCGGTCGACCGAACCTGGGGATCGGTCGACCGAACCTGGGGATCGGTAGACCGATCCCTCTCGAGTCAAAACCTGATCCCGAAGATCAGGTCATCCGATAAGCTCTAGAACCCCTATATAAAGAGGGTCTCGAGCAGCTTTACAGAATAACGAATACGATCGATTTCGAAATACAACTCCTGTACTCTCATTTCCTAAGCAACAGTTCTGTGCTCTTCAAGTGTAAAAGGCTACTCCGCCTTCAGAGAAGGAGACTTCTTTTAGTGCACTCTCTTACTGCCTTGGATTAATAACCTTCTTGGTTGTAACCAAGTAAATAGCTGAGTCTTCTATTTCTGTTTATTTTAGTTCTGTTGAATTTCATAACTGTTGCTTTATTATTTAAGTTGAAAGCCTTGAGGAGGGTTTAGTTTTTATTCGCAGGCAATTCACCCCCCTCTTGCCGGTCCTCGCTGCACCTACATTTAGCAAACTTGGGCATTTGAAGGATTGCATCAATGAGTGGTACTTCAACACATATTTCTTTTACCTTCTCCAAGAATTTGCCAAACTCTTCATCCTTCTTTAACATAATAAGTCTTTGAGAAAAAGGGACTGCTATACTTTGATGGTTAAGTGCAAGAGTCTCTTCAACCTTAGTGGTACTCTCCTCATCAACTTGAATCTGATTTGGTGCTGGAGGAGAGAGCTCTTCTTCAGTGTGCATCTCTTTTGGAGCAGTCACTTGAGGATCTCCCAAGGTCCGTCCGCTCCTAAGCTCAATTCTATTGCCGTGCTCCATAGAATTGACATCAGACTTGCCAGGTAATTGTCCTGGTGCTCTAGAAGATAAGAAAGCTAGTTGGGCAATCTGACTTTCCATAATCTTTTAATGTCTATCAGAATTATCCATTCTCTGAGTAAGCTTTAAAATATCTTGTTTCATTTCATTCTGAGTAGACATAATTTCTTCAAACATCTTTTCAATTTTAGACATAGGAAAGCCTTGAGAAGATTGTTGCTGAAAATTCTACTGCCCGGACTGAAAATTAGGTCTTGCCCCCATAGATGGTCCTTGATCTTGATTGTTTCTATAGGAAAATTTTGGATGATTTTTCCATCCAGGATTGTAGGTATTTGAATATGGGTTGTTCTGCCTTTGATTGAAACTCATGATTGCATCACATTGCTCTAATTGATTGATTTGTGCAGTGATAGCTCCTAATGGACATGAGTCATTTGAATGTTCAGAACTTCCACATACTTCACAAGAAGAAACAACGACATTGACCATATTTGAAATAGCTCCCATATTCTCAAACCTTTTAATAAGAGCATCCAGTTTTGCAGCCAATAAGGTCACTACATCAACATCAAATTTTCCTGATGCTTTTGTTGTTGGGTTCATATAAGAATAGCCACCACTTCTCTCATTATCCCATTGATGGTGATTTTGTGCTACACTTTCAATTATCTCCTCGGCTTCATCCAAACTCTTATTCATAAGTGCCCCTCCAGCAGCTGAATCCAGGGACACTTTTGTATGATAATTAATGTCGTTATAAAATGTATGTAGCACTAACCACCTTTCCAAACCATGGTGTGGGCATTATCTGAGCATACTATTGTATCTATCCCAAGCTTCAAATAAAGATTCAGAGTCCAATTGTTTGAAGCTTGCAATAAGATTCCTCATATGAGTTGTTTTACTTGGAGGATAGAATTTATCAAGGAATTGTTGCTCACATTGCTCCCATGTGGTGATGCTATTTGGAGCCAAAGAATTCAACAATTGCTTGGCTCTATCTCTCAAAGAAAACCCAAATAATAGTAGGCGCACTGCCTCTGAAGGAACATCATTCATTTTCATTGTGCCGCATATTTCATAGAAGACTTCCAAATGTTGATTTGGGTCTTCATGCGGTCTTCCACCAAATTGATTTTGCTGCACCATAGATATAATTGCAGATTTGATCTCAAAATTATTTGCTTCAACTGAAGGCCTTGAAATACTAGATCAAAAGCCCCTAGCATAAGGTGCTGCATAATCCTTTAGTGGTCTATTCGCCATGATAGAGTGTTCTTGTTATTCTTGTTGTCTTTGCAGAATTTTTCTTCTATGAAATGTTCTGTCTATCTCGGGATCAAGAGGAAGAAGTTCTCCTGTAAAGTTAGATCTTCGCATACACAAGAACAAGATAACAAGATATGTTTACAAAAGAAAAAGAAAGAAAGAGACTAAATCAAAAGAAAACAGAGAAAAATTAGACAAGAATATTAGAATCAAAATGCAGAATTAGAGTTACAACAAAAGGAATTGACAAGAATGTTATACAAGAAAGGAAAAACTTATGAAAACAGAATTCTAAGAATTAGATTACAACTATGCAAATGAAAAGAGAAGTTATGTGTAGTCTAACTCAATTGAAAATCCCTAATGTTATAGCGCAGTCCCCGGCAACTGCGTCAAAAACTTGTTGACCTCCGCAAGTGTATGGATATGTCGTAAGTAATAATAAAAGATATCGAATCCACAGGGACTGTAATAAGCACTAAAGATGTCTCAAAGCGAGTTAGCTAAACAACCAATCAATTGATTTACAAAGTCTAAGTGTAACTATGAAAGGTAAACAAAGAAATAAAAGAATAAGAAAGAGGAATAAGGGCAATGATAAATGTATGTTCTAGGAATTTTGGTTTCTTTGTAATGTTATTCAATGTAATGATCTACCAAATCTTATTTCTCAATTGTCCATCATTTGTAGAAGGTTGCCGGTTCCCTCTTGCAATAGACAACCGGCCTAGAACTGAAATATATCTAAATGCGATCAATTAGGAATGAACCCTATGTTGTCCTTACACGGGCTTGCCTGTCACGTGCGTCCCTCAGAAAATCAACATAGAAATCCACTACTTCTCAACCTCATTAAGATATAAAGATTAATACATACAATCTATCATACCCTCTTGAAATACCTAATTTTCCCTTCAAAATTACCCCTCAAACGTCCTTACACGGGTATGTTCCTGTCACGAACGTCCCTCGAAAAATCGAATGAGGAATTACCTCTCCAAGATCCATAAGATATTCAAACATTCAATCAAGTATGGTAATTAAGCCCTAATCACAACAATCCACACAAGAAAGAATAGATACAAATAGGGCAAAATCATAGAAATAGAAATGTTGGCAAATCCATAAGAGTTTACATCAAATCTCCATTACAAATACTCCCTCCATCCTAGAACAAGAGATCTAGTCCATGGAACAAGGAAAGAATCTAAAAGAAGAAGAAAAGATAAACATCTTGATCCCCAAATCCAAGAAAGAAAGGGAAGAAAAGCTTATCTACGATGAAGAACCGTCTTCGAATCCAATCCTCGCTCCCCGGAGTCGAAACATTGAAGATCCGCCCTTAGAATTGCCGGAAATCCCTCCAAGAAGGTGGAGGAACGCTCAAATCTTGAATTCCCCCAAAAAGGGAGAAGATCCCCCTTCAAATCTTGAAGAAACCTTTATATAGAGGTGAGGTTGGGGCGCCACACGGCCCCAATACACGGTCATGTGAGGTTCACATGGCCAGAGCCATTTCCTTCTCTGCCAACCTTACACGGCTGTGTGTGGTACACGACCGTGGCTTGCTTCTGCCAACGCTCCCCTTGCACGACCGTGTAGATCTACACGACCTGCACTAGCTCCGCATTTGGAAACCTGGCACGGTCGTGTGGTGTACACGGCCAGGGCCCTCTTGCTCACTGGAAATCCTGCACGGTCGTGTGAGATGTTGGTTGCTACTCGGAAAACCTATAGGTTCCACTGTACAAAAATTTTGTACAAAGGTCTGAACCTTTTCCTAGCTACCATGTGTTCTTTTAAATTAAATTTTGGATCGCCTGCGGAACTTAACACGTTTGATCCAAAACTTAATCTATTTGTTCTTTTATGTTTTGACTTGGATCTCCTGCGGAACTTAACACGTTCGACCCAAGTCTCCTAAAGTTATTAATTCCATTAAATATTAATTTCCATAAAAGGTTCCCAGTACTGGCGTGGCGAGGCACATGGCCTTCTTGGATATGGGAGCAACCACCACCGACTAGACAAAACCTTTAATAGAAAGCTAATATTTAATTTCCTAAAATAACTTTAGGTTAACCAAAGAGAGCAATCAAATCACAAGGAAAAGAAAGAAACAAAAGAACACAACTTCGAAAAAACATATTCGAAATACTAGAACGTAAGCCTCTTGTATTTGGTATTATTTCCATAAATAACTAGCATGATGCGGAAATAGAAATTACTAGTTATACCTTGTAGAAAAACCTCTTGATCTTCTACCGTATTCCTCTTCTAACCTCGGACGTTGTGTGGGCAACGATCTACCAAGATGAGAAACCACCAACCACCTTCTTCTCCAAGCAAGGTTCGGCCACAAAGGAAGAACTTTACCAAAGAAGAAAATCAAAATACTAACCAAGCTCCAAGAGATGCTAGCTTTCTCTCCTTCTTCTTCTTCTTCTCCAAGTAGTATCCGGCCACCACAAGAACTCCAAGAAAGATGAAGTATTCGGCCACCACAAGAGGAAGAGAGGGAGAGGGTAATGGCCGGCCACAACACCAAGGAAAAAGGGAGAGAAAACAATAGAGGTTGTGTCTCATGAAGGCACCCTCACCCCTTCTTTTATATTCCTTGGCCTAGGTAAATTAGGAAATTTAATTACAATAAATTTTCCTTAATTTCCTTGACATGATTTAATTGAGAAAAATAAAATAATATTTCCCCAATTAAACAATGATGGCCGGCCAAAACAATAGGAAGCAAATTGGACAAGTTTCAATCAACAATTAAAACTTTCCTTATTTGTTTCCGGAAATTTTAAAAAATAAAATTTCTCTTTAAAATCTCTTCATGGTTAATAAAAGGAAATATCTATAATTTTAATTTTATTAACATGTGAACAATTTTAAAGAGAAATAAAACATCTCTCCAATCTACAAATAAGGAAAGAGATCTAATCTCTTTCTTTAATCTTTGTAAATTTTACAAGAGAGATATTTTAATTTTAATTCTCTTTTAAATTAAATCTTCCACATAATAATAAACATTAAAATTAAATTTTCTTTTTAATTAATTATGGCCGGCCCTACTAGCTTGGGTTCAAGCTAGGGCCGGCCACCTTAAACCCAAGCTTAGGCCAGCTTGGTTCCCAAGCTAGCTTGGCCGGCCCCCTTTAGGTGGGTATAGAAGGTGGGTATATGTGGGTATAGTACTCTATAAATAAGAGGCTACGATAGGGACCGAGAGGAGGAATTGGTTTTGGTCTCCCGATAAAATTAAGCATCCCATGTTCGCCCCGAACACACAACTTAATTTTATCAATGATAATTCATTCCACTAGAGAACTATCATTGAACTACCGCACCAATCCCAAATTACATTTTTGGGCTCCTTCTTATTATGAGTGTGTTAGTCTCCCTGTGTTTAAGATATCGAATGTCCACTAATTAAGTGAGTTACTGACAACTCATTTAATTAATGTCTAAGTCCAAGAGTAGTACCACTCAACCTTATCGTCATGTCGGACTAAGTCCACCTGCAGGGTTTAACATGACAATCCTTATGAGCTTCTCTTGGGGACATTATCAACCTAGTATCTCTAGGACACAGTTTCCTTCTATAATCAACAACACACACTATAAGTGATATCATTTCACAATTTATCGGGCTTATTGATTCATCGAACTAAATCTCACCCATTGATAAATTAAAGAAATAAATATCAAATATATGTGCTTGTTATTATATTAGGATTAAGAGCACACACTTCCATAATAACCGAGGTCTTTGTTCCTTTATAAAGTCAGTATAAAAGAAACGACCTCTAATGGTCCTACTCAATACACTCTGAGTGTACTAGTGTAATTATATAGTCAAGATAAACTAATACCTAATTACACTACGACCTTCTAATGGTTTGTTCCTTTCCATTCTGGTCATGAGCTACTGTTTATAATTTATAAGGTACTGATAACATCATCTTCTGTATGTGACACCACATACTATGTTATCTACAATATAAATTAAATGAACAACTACAAACAAATGTAGATAATTAGACCAAATGTGATTCTTTATTCATAATGAATGTTTACAAAGCTTAGGCTTTCAGTATACACTCCAACAATCTCCCACTTATACTAATGACTAAGCTGCCATATCTTCTACCATACATCTGATTCCCATTCCCTCCACATGCCGATCGAAAGCTTTCGCCGGAAGGGCCTTAGTGAAAGGATCTGCCAGGTTATCCGCTGATGCAATCTTGGCGATGACAACTTCTCCTCGCTTCACGATATCTCGTATCAGGTGGTACTTGCGCTCTATATGTTTACTTGCCTTATGAGCTCGTGGTTCCTTCGAGTTTGCAACTGCACCGCTGTTATCACAATAAATTGTGATGATTTTGGGCAAACCAGGAATCACATCTAAGTCCATTAGAAAGTTCCTGAGCCATACTGCTTCTTTAGCTGCCTCAGAGGCTGCTACATACTCAGCTTCCATGGTTGAGTCTGAAACGCATTTCTGCTTAACACTCCTCCATGAAATGGCTCCACCTCCTAAAGTAAACACATAGCCTGATGTAGACTTACTGTTATCCCTATCTGATTGGAAATCTGAATCCGTATAACCCACAGGGAGCAGATCATCTGCTTGGTAAACTAGCATAAAATCTCTAGTCCTTCTCAGGTACTTTAATATATGCTTTACCGCAGTCCAATGTCCTTGTCCAGGGTTACTCTGATATCTGCTGACCATGCCCACGGCAAAACAGATATCAGGTCTCGTACATAGCATTGCATACATTAGGCTTCCTACAGCCGAAGCATAAGGAACTGCTTTCATGTCCTCTATCTCTTTTGATGTCTTTGGAGACATCTCTTTAGATAAAGCTACTCCATGTCTAAAAGGTAAGAAACCTTTCTTGGAATCCTGCATGCTAAAACGAACAAGGATTGTATCTATATATGAAGCTTGGGATAGACACAATATTCTTTTCTTACGATCCCTTATAACTTTGATCCCAAGAATGTGTGCACATTCTCCTAAGTCCTTCATATCAAATTGTTTGGACAACCATACCCTTACGTCTGATAATACCTTGACATTGTTGCCAATTAACAAAATATCATCTACGTATAGTACAAGAAATACCACCACGTTTCCGTTACACTTCTTATATACACAAGACTCATCCGGACTTTGAATAAATCCATATGACTGGATTACTTCATTAAATCGGATGTTCCAAGACCTTGAAGCTTGCTTCAGTCCATAAATGGACCGATTGAGCTTGCACACTAGATGCTCTTTGCCTTTTCAATGAACCCTTCCGGTTGCTTCATATGGATGTTCTCTTCAAGACTTCCATTAAGGAAAGTTGTCTTGACATCCATTTGCCAAATCTCATAATCCATATGAGCAGCAATGGATAAGAGTATCCGGATAGACTTAAGCATGGCTACTGGTGAAAAGGTTTCCTCATAATCGATTCCCTCTTTCTGAGTGTACCCTTTCGCAACAAGCCTAGCTTTGAAGGTTTCTACCTTCCCGTCGTCCCTCTTTTCCTTTTGTAGATCCACTTGCATCCAACGGCTTTTACACCATCGGTGGTTCTACAAGCTCAGACCTTATTAGAGTACATGGACTCTATTTGAATTCATTGCCTTTTGCCAAGATCTTGCATCTATATCTTGGAGTGCTTATCATATGACTGGGGATCAGTTCATGTTTACCAGGATCAAGTCGAAGACTCTCCCAAAACATGAATCTTCTAGGTCCTCACAACCCTCCCACTCTGACGAGGCACTCCGTGGTTGTGTATCATGTGTGACACGTGTTGCGGTCTCTTGTGGTACTTCATCTTGTCTTGTTGGTACTGAAGTAGACATGTCCTCTCTAAGTTCTTCTAAAATGACTTTACTATTGGGCTTGTGATCCATTATATAGTCTTCTTCTAAAAGCGGGCATTGGTGCTAACAATGACCTTCGGTCTTAGGACTATAAAATAAACCACCTTTCGTTCCTTTGGGATATCCTACAAACACGCGAACTTATGCGAGATTCTAACTTATCAAGATCTGGTTTCAGCACACCCCATATCCGAATATGTCTTAGACTGGGTTTTCGCCCATTCCACAATTCTATGGGAGTAGAAGAAACTGATTTAGAAGGTACTAAGTTCAGAACGTATACTGCTGTTTCCAGAGCATATCCCCAAAACGAATTTGGTAATTATGAATAACTCATCATTGATCTAACCATCTCCATAAGAGTCCTATTCCTTCGTTCTGCTACACCATTCTGTTGGGGTGTTCCAGGTGCAGACAATTGGGATTGAATCCCAGCCTCTGATAAGTAATTCCTAAACTCTCCTAAGAGGTATTCGCCACCACGATCAGATCGTAGTGTCTTGATACTTTTACCTAATCGTTTCTCCACATCAGCCTTGTATTCTTTGAACTTGTCAAAGCATTCGGACTTGCGGCGCATTAGATAAATGTATCCATATCTTGAATAATCATCTATGAAAGAGACAAAATATTCAAAACCTCCTCTTGCCTGGACAGACATAGGACCACACAAATCAGAGTGAACCAACTCTAACACTTCTTTGGCTCTATACCCCTTGGCCTTGAACGGCCTCTTGGTCATTTTACCTTCTAAGCAAGATTCACAAGTTGGAAAGTTTTCCAACTCTAATGAACTCATAAGTCCATCGGCTATAAGCCTCTGAATCCTACTTAAATTAATATGACCAAGTCTTAGATGCCAAAGATATGCTTGGTTCATTTCTGAAGGTTCTTTTCTCTTATTAGAATTAGAAGATGAGTTATAAATTTCCATGTTTTGCTTTGTGGAAGAAATTGGATTTAAAATATACAAATTGCCAACTAATGCACCAGAACAGATAATCACTTTATTTCTTTTAATAACTACATCGTTACTGAAAGAAACTGAATATCCATCTAAAAACAGTTTAGAAACTGAAATTAAATTCTTTCTAAAACTGGGTACATAAAGACAATTTCTTAAAACCAAATTTCTATTTCTACTAAAAGATAAGTAGACGTCTCCCACTGCAACAGCTGCCACCTTAGTAGCATTGCCCATGTAGACGATAATCTCCCCTTCAGATAGTCGTCGGGTTTCCTGGAACCCCTGCAAGGAATTGCAGACATGATCAGTGGCTCCCGTATCTACACACCAGGTGCTGGTAGATAACACCGCTAAACATGTTTCAACAACTAGAGTATGAGATATACCTTTGTTTTGGTTCTTACGAGGACAGTCCGCCTTCCAATGTCCTGCCTGCTTGCAGATGAAGCACTTGCCCTTCGGCTTCTTCATTCCAGCTTTAAATCCCGTACTCTGAGATTTATTCACTTTCTTTGCTGAACCAGTTTGTTTCTTCTTCTTCTTTCCTTTCGGTTTAGAAGTAGAACCATTTTCAGCATAGTGAATTTGAGCATTGTGACGAAATAACCCTTCTGCTGCTTGAAGTTCTGTCAGTAGTTCCCCTAATGAATAAATTCTTTTATTCATATTATAGTTCAGGCGGAACTGCTCAAAACTTCTAGGTAGGGTTTGGAGGATCATATCGATCTGGGTTTCCCCATCAATTTCTCCTCCAAGGATCTGTATTTCGTTCAGATAAGCCATCATGTTTAGGATATGATCCCTTACAGGAGTACCCTCTTGCATGGTGGCTGTCATTATCTTTCTCATAGCTTCTTGTCTAGAAGCCCTATCCTGATGACCAAAGAGTTCCTTGAGATTGTTCATAATATCATAAGCTGTTGGTAAATCTTTATGCTGATGTTGCAATACATTTGACATTGAAGCCAAAATGTAACACCGCGCCATCTCATCTGCTTTTACCCATTTCCTATGATATTCAATCTCCTCTTGGGTAGATTCACCAGTGGGTGCATCAGGGCAATGCTCAGTCAGTACAAATTTATAGCTTTCAGCAGTAAGAACAATATCCAGGTTTCTTTTCCAATCTATGTAATTTGGTCCAGTAAGTCTATTTTGTTGAAGTATGATGGACAGTGGGTTGAAAGTCATCCTAAGAATCACAAATAACTTTTGGTCAGAACTCTAAATTTAGAATAATATTGATTCCTCAAACAATACTATTTTAAATTAACCGACACCTTAAAACACCGTGAATTTTGTATGCCACGTTAGTGTGGACGTATACAAATTCAACATTTGTAAAAGAAAGGTTTTAACCCATTAATTTTATTATCTTGTCAACCTAACTTTTGACAAATAAAATTAATAGTTGGTATTATTTGGTCACACAAATAATAGCAGTGACTCCGTTGGGGAGGATACTATTAGATGTGTCTAAGTGTACACCATTACTTGACACTAAGTCCATTAATAAGATTATGCCCCTTCCGTTGGGGAAGATCACACGCTCTTAATTAACTTCCTATAGTCATCCAAAAATGGAAGTCTGTTCTAGTGATCCGCAAACAAGCTCATCCGTTATGGAGGAAGGCACTCAGAGCCAACGCGCAAGCTTGTTTGCATCACTTACAAACCAGTAATGGAGACCATGGGATTTACTTAAAAATCCCTCTCCCACTTAGTTATTTATAAATGAGGAATTTTAACTATGCTAGCCTACTAAACTTGTAAACTAACATGCACACACAGCACAATATAAAAGCAATAAATAGAAAATCTAATTTTTCAACTATTATGGCTTTTATCTTTAATTGTCCTCCGTGTGTTGTCATCCGAAGCTGCTGCCATATTTGGCCACCGCCACCGGGTCTAACTGTCGCATCCATCTTGCTCCGAGTTCCGCTGCGCCTCTGGTCCTTAGAAGGTTCCACGCTTTGCAAGATTCGATCCGCGACATAAATAGAATTTTACATTTTGATCCTATATTCCATAAAAGGAATATACATGTATCTAGATCAAAAATAAAATCCTAATAAAACTAAATACAGCTCCTGCTGTATTTTAATACAATCATGCACACACATATAAATTGCCCTTGACATGTCCAAGGGTCCAATCACACACATAATTAACTAAAAGCCATAATAGTTGGATCCTGCATCCATAGAGTTAGCACATCCTACTATTAACCTGCCTAAATTATGTATGACATGTGCATAATTAAACTAAATACCAAATACACAGAGGCAAAACCCTAGCTCTGATACCAATTGTTGGTTGCTACTCGGAAACCTATAGGTTCCACTGTACAAAAATTTTGTACAAAGGTCTGAACCTTTTCCTAGCTACCATGTGTTCTTTTAAATTAAATTTTGGATCGCCTGCGGAACTTAACACGTTTGATCCAAAACTTAATCTATTTGTTCTTTTAGGTTTTGACTTGGATAGAGGAGGAATTGGTTTTGGCCTCCCGATAAAATTAAGCATCCTATGTTCGCCCCGAACACACAACTTAATTTTATCAATGATAATTCATTCCACTAGAGAACTATCATTGAACTACCGCATCAATCCCAAATTACATTTTTGGGCTCCTTCTTATTATGAGTGTGTTAGTCTCCATGTGTTTAAGATATCGAATGTCCACTAATTAAGTGAGTTACTGACAACTCATTTAATTAATGTCTAAGTCCAAGAGTAGTACCACTCAACCTTATCGTCATGTCGGACTAAGTCCACCTGCAGGGTTTAACATGACAATCCTTATGAGCTTCTCTTGGGGACATTATCAACCTAGTATCTCTAGGACACAGTTTCCTTCTATAATCAACAACACACACTATAAGTGATATCATTTCCCAATTTATCGGGCTTATTGATTCATCGAACTAAATCTCACCCATTGATAAATTAAAGAAATAAATATCAAATATATGTGCTTGTTATTATATTAGGATTAAGAGCACACAATTCCATAATAACCAAGGTCTTTGTTCCTTTATAAAGTCAGTATAAAAGAAACGACCTCAAATGGTCCTATTCAATACACTCTGAGTGTACTAGTGTAATTATATAGTCAAGATAAACTAATACCTAATTACACTACGACCTTCTAATGGTTTGTTCCTTTCCATTCTGGTCGTGAGATACTGTTTATAATTTATAAGGTACTGATAACATCATCTTCTGTATGTGACACCACATACTATGTTATCTACAATATAAATTAAATGAACAACTACAAACAAATGTAGATAATTAGACCAAATGTGATTCTTTATTCATAATGAATGTTTACAAAGCTTAGGCTTTCAGTTTACACGGCCAGGGCCTTCCTGGTCTCTAGAAATCTTATATGGTCGTGTGGTGTACATAGCCGTGACCCCTTCCATCTCTGCTGCATCCACACGGCCAAAGAACTGCACACGGCCCGGGCAACCCCCCATGGCAGGGTCGTGTGAGGTACAAGAATGGTGCCTTCCTCCTTTGCTTCGCTTGCAGATTTGGCTTTAAACACGAAACCTTCACCAATTTCAACTCCTGTGTACAGAAAATGCACAAAAGCAGATATTCGAACAAAAAGAGTAAATATGCTAAAAGGAAATCTGGAAGTATAAAAATACGTAGACAAAGCATGTGCAAAATATATGAATGTGTGTCAAAACATGCTAAACAAATGTATACAATCTACGCACATCAGGCACCAAACAAAGACGATCCCTATGAAATCCTGTTACGATTAACCCCTGTCACTAGGGCGTCTCGGTAGATTACAAGGACACAACTCTAATTGATGTTATCAAAGATAGAATTAAGGAGCTTAGTTTGGTCTCTTACTTCCTTGTGGAGGAATCACCTCTCCTTTAAAGGAAGTACCCTAGATGTCCGTGAAAGGGTTACCCCTGTCACTAGGGACTCTCAGGTGTACGATCTAAGGTAATCCCTCTACGAGGTTGGCAATTCCTACACGATCAATCAACACGACAAAGAGATCAAGTAGTCGAAACAAAGCAAGCGAAATCATCCAATGGATATAAACATAATATGAGTATTACATCAAAACCAATCCACAATTACTCCCTCATCCTAGAAAAAGGACTCTACTCCATAGACGTCAGAGAAAACCCCGAAGGTATTATGTATATAAACATACAAATTCTTAACACGAAGATAGAAAGAAGAAGTATGCTTATCCAACGAAGACGAGTGATCTTCGGATCCAATCCTTTGCTTCTGGACTTGATGTGGTGATGAAAGATCGCTGGATCGATGTCCTGGATGGCGTGGAATGACACCAAAGTGATTCTCCTATTGACGGCTCGCCTCCTGGCTCTCCCTCTTGGAAAAAGGGTTAAAACCCCTTTTATAGGCTAGGGCGCGGTGCGACCACACGACCGTGCAAGGATGGCACGGTCGTGCCCTCTCTTGGCTCGGGGTGCGCTGCACGGTCGTGCCAATTAGCACGGCCGTGTGATGCTGGGACTCGGCTCTGGGGGCACGACCATGCAGGATTGTACAATCGTGTGCTGCTTGGTCTCGGTCATGGGGGGCACGACCGTGCAAGTATGCACGACCATGCTTTGATCCGCCTCTGGGTTGGCCACACGGTCGTGCAAGGGTTGCACGGTCGTGCACTTCTCCTCCTCTGTTTGGCCACACAGTCGTGTAAGGTTTGCAGAGCCGTGTTCTCTGGCTCGCTTCAGTGCGTCGACAATCGCTATTTTCGCTCTGAAAGTTGTCCCTGTCAACACAAAATCAAACAAAGAGCATATTTCTGTACAAAAGAGTATATATGATGAGTACATGATAAAAGAGGCAATCATACAAAGAATATATACGTATAAAGTAAGTAAATGTGCGTAAAAACATGCATACACTATTATAATATTTACGCACATCATTCACTCAGACTTGAACCAGTAAAGCAAGTGGATGATCTCAAGGGGTAGCGAGGCGGATAGGATAGTCTTCAGGGTTTTCATATTACAAACAAAGAGCATATTGGTCAACATTGTCAAAATTAGAACAAGTAAAGGAGTACCAGGGAGAAACAGATTCCTGGGCCATAAGAATACAAGAAAGGTAGCAAAAGGTTTGGAGGAAAAAACTTATTGGTCGGAGATCGAGAGAAAGACGGACTGGTTGGAGGAAGTCGTTGTAGGAGAGAATGAAGAAGATGAAGCTCAGAGTAATACACTTCTACGTCGCTTAGGGTTTTTTAAATACAAACTACAGGATCCAACCCCTTTACATTTGTTTGATGGAAGTAGTATGCCCTTTGCTAACCGTTGATTGACAATTAGTAAAGGGAGTAGTGTCGTTGGTCCATACGAAGGTATGCGTTAGCTGTCGTTTCAAAGAATGTGCTAGTGGGGCATGTGGTACTCTCTCATAAAAGAGCATTTATGATGGAAGAGACAATCGAATCATTATGCTAAAAAGCGTCTTCCAGCGTATCAGTAGTATATCATTAGAAGCCAAGTTCCTGAGATACTTTATTTCAAGAATAATTAATCGCGACCCTTAAGAATGGGCGGAAACATCCCCGTCCTGGCCAAAAGGGTACTCGAGTCCATCCAGTTGGTTATTAGCCTCCTTCGACTAGACTTGAAGGGGAGGCTAGTGATATGGGGTGTTAAAAGTGGATCCCAAAATGATTTGGAAGGCGAAGTCAAGGTGAGGTAGAGGTCCAAGTCAAGAAGAGGTGGCGGTCAAAGGGTCACCCTTTGATAGAGCTTAGCCTCTCATTCAGTACTAAGCCCCCCCCAATTCTAGGATGACCAGCCTAAGGGTCGGTCCTGCCTGACAAGCGAGCATCACAGTCCTAGGTACAGTCGGGTAGGTCTCAATAACTTGATTGGATCTGAATAGCTTGAGATATTACTTCAGTAATTAGGGACTAATCTCCAGTTGTGAGGACGCCTAACCGAAAGGTTGGTCTGGTCCCTGTGGACTTAGTTTTTCATTCTCTAGAAGATGAGTAACCTTGTATATGGCAGGATAGCCATAATGTCATCCGGACTTAAGTAACTCGTTTCTATGATTGCATATATTCGATCAACCATAAAGACTGGGTGGTATTTCACTCAGATCTCTAGATTTTGCATATATTCAAGCGACCCTAAAGACACGATAGTATTTCACTCAGATCTCCAGACTCCTAGCATATATTCGAGAGACCCTAAAAATATAGTGGTATTTCACTCAAATCTCTAGACTCCCAGCATATATTCAAGCGACCCTAAAAACAAAGTGATATTTCACTCATATCTCTAGACTTCCAGTATATATTCGATTGACGCTAAAGATAGGGTGGTATCTCACTCAGATCTCTAGCATTACCACACATGTATGTCAGAGTCGTGTCAAGTGTAGGCCAGCTTATAAAACTCAGGATTTCATTTATTATTCGCATGGGCATGTTAATGTCCGACCGAGATATACTCAGGAGACAACATTATCAGAGAATCCTAATAACTTGTTAGAGAATTGCAACTGTTTGCCAGAGAATATTCTTCAGAGATGATACAAGTTTAGGGAACCTTCCTCGAAGGTGATTATGCTTCCCATCAGCTGACACATTGTGATTATATATTCCTTCAACTGCCTCATTGATGATGTCAGTTACAAAAAATGTGCACACATGTAGCAGAAGCTTCCTCGAACTGGCTATACGCCTTCCAGGATGCATATATTTCATTGCGCAATAACTTCTAACACCCGATAGTCTCTGTCATTTCATGATTATGGAGATCATAGAGGTGATATATAAACATGGGTCAGCTCCGATGGAAAGGTGCGCACACTTTTTACATTGTACTACACGTGCATCTTGCTATTCATTAATTACTACCATTATACATCCCGCTCGGGTAATATACTGATTTGAGCGTCGAAGGGTCTTCTACAGGGACTCCTTCCCTGGTTTTTGGACGTTGACATTCTGTTGGCTCGTTTAAGTATGTGCAGGCAGTTTAGCGCACTAGCCAAAGAGTCTTCAATTCAACCCAGAGGTTTTTGCTGAGTCAATATCATAGCCACCTACCCAACATATCATCTTTAACTTTCAAACAGGATCAGATAGCATGCCTTCTACTACTCCCACAAGTACCAATGTACCTAGCCTTCAAGCTAGATGAACTCGTCTAATTTCTCTGTTCCGAATTTAGAAATTAAAGCTTTCAACACCGCACTACTTGTAGGTGAGTGATTGCTTTCCGAGGCTGATCATGATTGCGCAATCCATCGATACCTTTTTTTATATTACTTTTAAAGTTAGAAGTGTCTTTTAGTTTATTTTTTTATGGATATTTATGGGGTTTTTATATTTGGGGAAAGATGATGGAAATGCGGATTCATCACCTGAACTCTAGGGGTGGATATGCCGACGAGGAGGATTTTAGCAACAACGTCGCCAGTGAGGCGAAGGTTGACACAGTCATTAATTGCGTGTTGCGGACGAGATTGAGCGCATCTGCTTGGAACACCTTGAAGTGGTCAATCGCGACATGAGTCTGAATGAGGCAGTAGTTGTGTGCGGGTTGCTCGAAGCCAGGCACCATCGCCATGCCAAGCGGCACGCCATGATACATCATGTCAAGCGCCACAGACTCGTAGCGGATTTTGTTGGTGCAGGGAGCACCATAATCAAACCTATATTTTGATATTGTTAAGTGTTCAAGTTAAGACTTGTTATTATCTGATGAATTAATCCAGTGTGTAAGATACTTAACTCGGAAAGCCCTAGTTGGTCAGCTAGACCCGATACTAGGAAAGGGCAGTCTTAGCAGATTGTGGAACCAAACAGAAAGTCCAAATGAATCAAGTAGACATGACATCTGACAAATGGACTCGATATTGAGTCAAGTGAAAGCCCTAACAGCCGATCCGATACTGAGCGGTTAAATCCAAACAGGTCTAAATGACCCGATATTTGACAGGTGAGTTGAGGTAAAATACCAGAGGTAGTGCAGTGAGATCATGTCCCAGTAGGGACAAACCTTAGGCGTTGATCTAATTAAAGAAACCAACAGAGATTCTAAGTTGAGATCAAGATAGTCCTAACTGTCATACTCATGTATTTTTAATATCTATAATCTCACTTTGTGTTGCAGGATCATATGATCACTTGAACTTCAAAGGGTTATAACTTTTGAATCAGAACTTGAAATCAGACTCCGTCAATGGTTATGCATTCAGAACTCAGATATCTTCATTTGACTAAGGGTTTGGTCGACTGAATAGGAGGTTCAATTGACCGATCTAGCCATTTTATCAGTTGACTAATAAATGGGATCAGTCGACCGATCCATAAAAGGAAACGACAGAAAATCAAATCGAATCATCGCGTGAATGGCAACTCAGATATTTAGTTGACTAATAAGCATGATTAGTCGACTCAACACCAAAAATCATAGGATTGCAAAGATCAGATAAGAGCAAAGAAGGAAGGCACGGGGTTCAGTCGACTGATAGGAGGATCAATCGACTGAAAGCATCAGTCGATCGAACCATGTCTATAAAAGAAGGTCTTGAGGCCGAGCTCGAAACAACTTTTCATCTTCAATCTATTCTGCTCCTACTACCCTGCTCATACAAGTTTTAACCATTCTGCTCCGAGAAGATCTCCAACAACTACGTTGCATCTTACATTTAATTGTTATTGATAACTTTATTCTTTCTTGCACTTATTATTTGAAGATGGTAGGATTGTTACTATCATCATTTCATACTTGTATGATCTTGCTTCTTTGGAAGAACTATATTAGAATTGCCCAATGAAAATGGTCAAGGATCTCAGGTTTTAGAGTAGTTGTCAGCTGAGTTACAAACTAAATAAACCGAACGTGTCTCTATGTCGATTATTTTTATTTCCTCTACACTTTGATTTGATTTTACAAAATGAAAAAGAAAAGATTTCGAAATGAATGAGATTCACCTTCCCTCATCTTTCATGATCCAATAATTGGTATCAAAACAAGACTACTTTGAAAAGATTTAACAATTTTTCTAACATTTTCTTTAATCTATTCTTTAAAATAATTTTCAAGCAAATTTCTTTTTAATTTCTTTTTAATTTTTTATTTATTCATTTCTCGATTAATTATTTTCTCATACTACTAATTCTAAGGTGAAGTCTTGAAAATCTCTTTTTTAATTTATTTTGTTTTGTAAGAATTACGAGTTCCTACCAAGAATGTTTTTTTTTTGTAAAAAAAAAAAAATCAGACTTGTACAATCATGAATGAAGAGACCCACGATGACTTCAACAGCCTATATTGCAACTCCAATAGATCACCCAAACTCAATTGTGTTGTGTACATGAAATCATACAATGCATCTATTTGTGTGCTTGTGCAGGAGGTTCCAATATCCTTAAGCCTGTTTAGTATCCCACCAAGAACATTGTAGCATCGTTCGTTTACTGCTCTTCGACTGAGAAAATTTTAGTAAGTGAAAATGAAGGATGGAGAATTATTTTAAATCAGACATTGACTTATGGCTTACCATCAAGAAAGGATATACAACACCGATGAATAAATTTGAAGAAACTAGATTCGAAAAAAATAAATTTGGATATGAAAAGAAAAACTCAAATCGAAGCTCGAATGACATACACCTTCCAATGCAGCTTGAAAAATAAAGAATTTAATTAAGTTGGTTACTTCAACAACACTAAGGATTTTTACATCTAACTAATTACCATTATTTTAAATTTATATTAAGAATATAAATGTGATTAATGTATACTTATTTTAATGTAGAAAAATAAAATATTAATTAATATATCTATAGTTCTAAATGAATCTTAGAATAAAATTACGATCTACTTGAATATGAGTATTCCGACCATAAATTTTGATAAAGTCAAGGATATGCTTCCATCTCATTCGGTCGCTCTCTCCGAATCCACCGATCCAATGGGTCGTATAGAAGCCACTGCGGGTCCAGCCAGTTTCTCCTGCTTCGCCCAATCTCGCAGCGGGTAGCCACTACAGCAGTTCGTAAAATATTCAAAATAACCAACGGTACTGTTGGATTTCTTCATTTGGCCCACCAACCCATGTGTTCTTCACTGCCGGGTCCCACAGCTGGTTACGGCCGTGTCGATATGTAGATGGATCCACGTGGTCTGGTTACGGCGCTCTCGTCCGTTCCGATCGAGGTTACACGTCGTTAAGTTACGCGTTTAATCGGTGTACTACGCAAAACGGCAAAAGTGTACGTATGCTTTTGGTGGGCACTTGATCATGCCCAATCAGATAGTAGGTACGTGTCGTGGTATACGTCTCGGTATCAGTTCTAATACAGAGTTAACGTAGCTTTCTCGCCTTTCACTAGATCGAACGAGAAAGGAATTGATTGACAACGTCGACGACACGTGGTAGCAAAAGACGAGCATAGATTTCACAGTCGTCCAAGCGAATCAGACACCTTGGCATTTTGGCAAGAAAGATAGCATACACGTGTCGAGGATAAGGAAGGAGAAGCATTTCAGCAAAAAAGTAAAAACAAAACAAAATTCGAGGGTCGACCCGGTAATGATCACTGAATAACTTTGTTTTGATTTATTTTATAAAATATATTTTTATGGAATATCCAGATTCCTTTAATTAAGGTAGACAGGTGATAACGATAGATCCGACCGTGAATTTTTTTTAATTAGCATAATCACTATTTCCGTATTGTCATGTTTTATCCAGCGACTAGATTTCACTCACTGAGACTAGATTTCACTCATTGACGGTGATACAGTACGTTAAAGAAGGGCAGGATAAAATCAGGAGGTTGAAAGTTAAGGAGTTATGATAGTAAAAAATTAAGGAAATATGGCCGTTAATAGCTAGTTAAGAAGGTGTGGTAATCAATAGTCAAAAAAGAAAAGATGAAAATTAAATCATCTTGTATAATCAATCGTATAATTTCTAGTCGATCATAGTCAAGACAGGTCTCCAGATCTAAGAGATAAGATGAAGCTTAGATTAGTTTTTGACCCATCTCCGATTGATCGAATTTTTCAAGCTCGTGTTTTGTAGATGGTCCTGGTACTTTTATTAAAACAACTCTCGATCGGCTCTTCAATAGTCAAATCATGAAAGATAAATCTCTCGCCACAATCTCAGATAAAACCAGGTCAGTTCACCATAGCTCATCCTCTTCATCAAAGCTCAATCCTGGTAACTCATCTGAGCGACCATCCCGAGCTGTCTGTAGATGAACCCGGGTGGGACAGAAAGTACTAAACGACAACAATGTCAGATAATCATAACCTGCTGTCAGAGAATAATTGTCATATGCCAGGAAATATTCCAATGATCCGTCATCCTCTGAGAGTGGAGCCTTCCTTCTATTAATAGGAAGTCGTCGTACATCCTTTCTCACCCAACAGAGCCTGACACCCAATATTCTCTGATAGTGATCAAGCTCAAAAAGTATATAAAGTGATATAAAAAGGAAGATCCTCTTCCTTAAACAAGTACGCACACATCCACACTCATATTCAATAATTTTTTTTCCATTGTACATTGTTTTCTCGAGAAAAAAAGACATGACTTGAACATCAAAATACTTGTGACGAGAATTTTTTCTCTAATTTCTAATCTCTAATACTCCGGATACTATCTCAGTAGATGTAAAGTCTAAGTACCATCAATTTTCTTACTATAGACTTAAGGATTCCACATGAAGATTCACTTTTTCCACACGCATATATAGAGTGCGTTAAAAGTCATCTTTCCCTTAATACTAATGTCATCTCTACTAGCCTTCATCAACTCAGACTAACCTTCATCTAACTCATATTGCCAATAGGATCACATGGGATGATCTTATATAACGATCAGTTCGTCTAACAAGCGGTATTGTTCAAGCAGGAAAGATTAATCTTTGGATGTATGGGACAGAGATTAATGCTCTCTTTATCTAAACCGCAGATAAATAGTGAATAACCAGCGGTCAGAGCTCGGTTAGCCGTTCCAAGCTCACAGCAAGGATTGACAATTGTGAGGCCTTGGGAGTTTGTTTTTAGGAGTTCAACGTCGCAATTCCTTCAAAGGGCTAAGATAGACATTATCGACGATCAATTTGTGAAGTCGGCAGAAGTTTTCTATCGTGTGGCTCAACAGAGATGCTTGTGACTGTTTTCTTCTCCCTCTTTCTTTTTTCCTTTTGTTTTTCAGATAAATAGATGCTGAATCGATCTCTTCTTTTGCTTGTGAAATGATCGTTTATCACCAGATCAAAGTGCAGTGAAGTGAACCCGTAAAGGAAGCGATTAATAAAGGATGAAACGACAGCATGAAGACGCCGGAAGGGAAGGTGATTGTCCGGTGGCGATGGGGCTGGAGACAGGGAAAGGGAAGATGTTCCCCATGATGACGACGGGCGACGGAGAGTGCGGCGTGGACGAGTTGCTTGCGGCGCTCGGCTATAAGGTGCGGGCGTCGGACATGGCGGATGTCGCCCATAAGCTGGAGCAGCTGGACGTCGCCATGTCCAGCGACGACGCCTCTCATTTCCCGCAGTTCGCTTCAGATACCGTTCACTATGATCCTTCTGATCTCTCCACCTGGCTCGACAGCATGCTCTGCGAGGTCAACTTGCCGCTTCCCACTCTCCTCCCTTCGCCAACCGCCACAGCTCACTGTAGTAACGGTCACAGCTTGAGTATCTCCTCCAACTCTACCGTCACGAAGGACTCTACTGCTGCTCCCCCGCGCGCATCTGGCGTATACGACTTTGAGCCCGTCCCCTCACCGGCTGCCGCCTCCGTTGGGCGGGTTGTTTATGAAACCGATCCTCAATCTGAGAAGATCTTGTATCCCAGAGATTCGAAGCGGATAAGGACTTGCTCGTCTTCGTCTTCTTCTGGTGGACCGACGAAGGAGGTGGCCTCGTTTCTGAAACAAGCAACAGCGGCGCTTCCAGTGGTGGTGGTGGACACACAAGAGACAGGGATCCGTTTGGTGCATGCCCTGCTTGCCTGCGGGGAGGCGGTGCAGCAGGAGAACTTGAATGCGGCGGACGCCCTGGTAAAGCAGATCTCGGTGCTAGCTGCCTTCCAACGTGGCCCGATGAGGAAGGTGGCCGGCTACTTTGCGGAGGCCCTCGCGCGCCGGATCTACCGACATAATCCCCTTCCCCAAGCCGATCGCGTCGCCCTCGACTTCCTCCACTCGCACTTCTACGAGAGCGCGCCTTACCTCAAGTTCGCCCACTTCACAGCCAATCAGGCCATCCTCGAGGCTTTCGCCGGCTGCCACCGTGTGCACGTCGTCGACTTCGGGCTGAAGCAGGGGATGCAGTGGCCGGCTCTGCTCCAGGCGCTCGCCCTTCGGCCAGGCGGACCGCCGTCTTTCCGCCTCACCGGAATTGGGCCGCCGCAGACGGACAACTCCGACGAGCTACAGGAGGTGGGCTGGAAGCTGACTATGCTCTCGGAGAATATCGGCATCGATTTCCACTTCCGCGGCTTTTTAGCCTCGAGCCTCGCGGATATCGAGCCCCAGATGCTGCTCGAGCCGGAGGGCAAGAAAGTCGAACGCGATGGAGGGGACGAGGCGGTGGCCGTGAACTCAGTGATGGAGCTTCATCAGCTTCTGGCACGGCCGGGGGCGGTGGAGAAAGTATTAGGGACGGCGAGGGCTCTGCGACCGCGCATCATGACGGTGGTGGAGGAGGAGGCGAACCACAACGGGAGAACGTTCCTGGAGCGCTTCACAGAGTCGTTGCACTACTACTCGAGCATGTTCGACTCACTTGATAACGGCGCCAATGGCGTGGCGGAGGAGGAGATAGAGGAGCAGCGGCTGCACCGGGAGATGGCGGATGCCTACTTGGGGCGGCAGATCTGCAACGTGGTGGCGAGCGAGGGAATGGATCGGACGGAGCGACACGAGACGCTCGGGCGATGGCGAGAGCGAATGGCGCAGGCCGGGTTCGAGCCCGTGCACTTGGGATCGAACGCCTTCAAGCAAGCAAATATGCTTCTCGCGCTCTACGCCAGCGGCGATGGATTCCGGGTGGAGGAGGCGGAGGGCTGCCTCACCCTCGGCTGGCACACCCGCCCACTAATCGCAACCTCCGCCTGGCGCATCGGTGCGGCCGCCGCCATCCGTTGACCGAGACGTCGCTGTCGCGCGAGCATCTCTGGTCATCTCCGTGCGGCGCCACCGTATCGGGCGGGCCCATCGCGTCAAAATGTCCTCAGTTATTGACGGGGAATGGCAGAGTTTGGTGGCGTGTCTGTTCCGACTCCCGTACCTTTTTCCCCAAATAAAAAAATTTAAGATGTTTTTGCTGTTAGAGTGATTGTAGATCTCAATGTGAAATCGTGATGGCGTAATTTGTGGTAAGTCAGGTACCAATAAGATGGGCAAATTTTGAGCATTTTATTTAAAAAAATATAAAAAGCATTTTAATTAAAAGAATTTGAATTTTTGAATATCATGCTTTTTCTTGTATTCCTTCCTGCTGCAAAGATAAAGATGTTAATCAATCAGTGACCGGTCGAGAAATGGAAGGATATAATTCGGGTGGTGATCAAATGGAGAGCGATTTGTATGGAGGACACAAGCCGACTAATGGGGTTTTCAGTTTCATTGATCAATCCGGGAAAACGTATACACATTGAAATTAACGTAGAGGATGAAGATGACAGATAAGCTAGAGTAGTCAGTATTCAACAATGTCTAAATCAGCAGGTCACTCGGTCTTTCCACAAACATCGATCAGATGATAATTAAGTTGGCTACTTCCACGAATTAACAAATCCCCAAAAGACTGGAAAGATCATCACAGCCTCATCATTGACTATACTAGCCGATCTCCTGGTATAATTTCTGATGGATCCGTGTGCGAACAGACGAGGAAGGGGGATGCGTATCCCATTCAAACTTTGCACATCGTATTTAATTCTCAAGAATATACCAAACCATCAGATCAGCCCACGCCTCATGTGGACTTGGAGCATAAAAAAAAAAAGAAGAAGTCATCTTATTCCTACAAGTTGAAAATGATGGAGAGATGAAGCAGCAATCCATTCGTGCAGGGTCATCCATATCCGACCTTCCGATTTCCATGCAAGCAACATCTTTTCACATTTGAAAATCCGTCCTTAAAGCCCAAGTAGTCGAGCAGATGTTTGTCGTTGAGTATGGGGAATTGTCGCCACTATCAGTAGCAGTGTTCCGGCCGCTTATAGCTGCCGAAATCAAGGCATCGCCAAACAAGCAAGCACAGATAGATTCTTGAACAAGAATGAATTATCCTAGGGTATAATGTAGGCGGTGTGCGTATGATATTTTTGATGTAATGATAAAGGATCAATTAATTTTTAGGAATTGACGATATGAGATTTATTTCATCATGCACCTAATGCATGTATACCTGTGATACGGATATGGCTGAAGGGCATAGAGGGAGTTTGAGCAAAGGAGAGGGGCAATAGGGTCATGTCATTGTTTAGGGCGTCAAGGGAAGAGGGGACACGGTAGCAAGGGAAAAAGAAGAAGGGGTGGTGGGGGGTCCGCCGCCTCCAACAGGAACCAGGGGGGTTTTTTCTTCCTCCTTCTCTCGCTCCTCGCCGGCACCGACGCCGGCTGACGGCCTTCGCCTCTGCTCCTCACCGCCGGTCACCACCCCTTTTCCTCTCCCTCTCCACCTCACGATGTCGCTGCCGAACAGATCGATCGCCGCACTTCTCCCTTCTCCTCGCAACGCCAGCCATAACATCTCCTTCTTCTTCCTCTCCCTGCTTCTGCCATCACCGGTCAGACCGACGCCAACGCCAGCGAGGTTCTCTTCTTCCATAGCTAAGAGGAACCGAGGGAGGAGTTCGCGTTTTCCTTCCTCGCTGCCACCACAACTGTGAGGGACGCCGCCGCCGCCGCCGCCGCCCCCAGTCGGTGCTGCCTTGCCGGGGGGGGGTGTCCTCGCTGTCGTCGGGTCCTTCCTGCGTCGCCTCTCCTCTTCCTTTCATCCTCTCGCCAGATCCGTAGCCGAGCCACCACATTTCCCACTCTCGTGCACGTCGCAGCCGATGCTGCTCGCCGTTGATGCCTATCGTCGTCGGGACAAAACCATCCTCTCTCGCTGGCAGTCACCGGGCACCACGACCCTGCTTGCTGACGCCTCCTTCGGCTCTTCACGCCTCCACGCGCTGTAGCCTCCTTGACCAGCAGCCACCGTGCGTCAACAGTCCGCGGTCGACAGCCTCGCAGCCGGATTCGATCATCTAGGGCCCGGGTCTTTAGGTCTGACGTCGATCTCGCTCTCGATCCAAACCCTCACTGTCATTATGTTCCGACTCAACGCTTGTGATGTTTTTATGCTTTGGTCATTGTGCCGCTATTGTATCCCGGGCTGCGAGCCGCGGTCGTCTTTCGGATTGTATGCTGTGTCTAGCCTTCGGGGTGTTGTTATTTCCCGGGTTGTGTGTCGGTGTCTTATCCCGGTCCGCGTGCTAATTGTCGATCTCGTGTCTCGGCCTGCGTGCCGATCTCGTGTCCCGGCCTATGTGCCGATCTCATATCCCGGCCAATGTGCCAATCTCGTGTCCCGGCTTGTGTGTCGATCTCGTGTCCCGGTCTGCGTGTCGATTGTCGACCTCGTGTCCCAGCCTGCATGGCGATCTCGTGTCTCGTCCTACGTGCCGATCTCGTGTCTCGACTTGCGTGCCGACATTTTAGCTCCATCTGCGTGCCGAAGTCATATCCCGACCTATGTGCCGCTAGTACCTCCCTGCATGCGTGCCAGTGTTTTATCCCGACCTACAGCTCGTCTTCCGGTTCCAGGTCGCGTCCGGCTCCGCGTCATTATATCCGACTCTTCATCCGGCTCCGAGTCACCTGCTCTTCCGGGTCGCGACAACTTAAGCAACGTCCCATCCGAGGGGGCCCCCTGGGCCAAGGTACGTTTTCCGTACTCACTCCTAATTTATCTCATGATTATATTATTATCCTGTTACTCATATGTTCGTTGGATCCACCTCGAGCCTCGGGGTACCAGGGACCGGGGGGACCCGGTCGCTGGCTGCAGGTAGCGTTGACCAGAGGACTTTTGAAGACTTGGTCAACACAGAAGTGATCTCAACACACCCCTCCTCCGGTCCATCCGACTCAGATTCCAGATAAGATTAATTTGGCGCCGTCTGTGGGAATCTTCTCCACCTGTTCTGGGACGTGAAGATGGACAACGTCGGGAGGTTCTCTGCAATTATCACAGTTCCGGAGGATCCCGACGAACATATTACCTTCTACCCTCACTCCACCGGTATTTGGGAGTCGAGGGATCGAGTGGAGCTTCAGTTGGCCGACAGGTTAGTTTTTCCATTATGTTTTTTCCCTGACTCCAAGGGTATTCAGGAGTCAAGGGACCGAGCCAAACCCTTAGCCGGTTGGCATGGCTCCCCGATCAGGTACGTTACCAGCTCTGCTCCCTTTTTATGGTTATAGGAGCTACTATAGCTCCCTAATAAGAGAGTAAGATCCAAGTACTTGATCAAAGACTATGACCTTCGAATTTTGATCGGACACTAGGGGCCCAACTCCCCACTCATACACTAGGGACACAGCTCCCCGCTCTTACACTAGGGACACAGCTCCCCGATCATTGACTCGCAGTACGACTTCTCGATCAGGATCTAGGGGCCTCACTCTTTGATTACACGCTGGGGGCCTTACTCTCCAATCAGGGACCAAGGGCTCAGCTCCCCGATCAGGTGTACTATAGGCTTTGTACCCTTCACTATGAGGGTCTGCATCCTCTTACTACTATAGGCTCTACACCCTTCACCATAGGGTTCTACATTCTTTTACTGCTATACGCACTTCACTCTATTATTACTATATGCTCTGTATTCTCCACCTGTTTTGCGTGCTTTTTACATCTACAGGTTCTGCTCCCTTCACCCATGGTGCTCTGCTTCCTTCTATTGCTACAAACTCTGCTCCCTTATATGGCTATGGGCTTCTCTCCCTTTGACGGTCTAGGCTCAGATTATTCTTCTCCCTGAATCCGCGAACATTTGGGAGTCAAGGGATCGACAGTATTTCTCTTACTAGCTGTAAGGGCATTTGGGATTCGAGCCAGCCGGTTGACATCACTTCACCATCAGGTATGATAAAGGCTCTGTCCTCTCATATTGCTATGGGCTCCGCTTCTATGAATTTAAAGGCTTATCCTCTCCCGGTAAGGGTCGAGTTATCGCCACTGGTCTCAGACCAGAGTATCACCACAGGTCTCGGATCGGAGTATCGTTAACGATCTCTCGGTCGATCTTCCAGACTAATTCCTGGTCAGGTCTCCAGATCAAGTCTTGGTCAGACCTCCAGATCAATTCTTGGTCAGGCCTCCAGATCAAGTCTGAGTCAGACCTTCTGATCAATTCTTGGTCAGACCTCCAGATCAATTCCTTGTCAGACTCCCGAACATTTCATGGTCAGATCTCTAGAACATTTCCTGGTCAAGCCTCCAGAGCATTTCTTGGTTAGGCCTCCAGAAAATTTCTTGGTCAGGCCTCCAGAACATTTCCTGGTCAGACCTCCAGAACATTTCTTGGTCAGGCCTCCAGAACATTTCCTGGTCAGGCCTCCAGAGCATTTCTTGGTCAGGTCTACAGAACACCTCCCGGTCGGGATTCCAGACTCTCGCCCCAGCGCGAGTTATAAGTGAGCATGCTCTCACGCCCAACGATCGGCAGGTGGGACTCTCGCCCCAGTGTGAGTTATAAGTAAGCATGCTCTCACACCTCCAGACTCTCGTTCCAGCGCGAGTTATAAGTAAGTATGCTCTCACGCCCAACGACCGACAGGTCGGGTCCCAGACTCTCATCTCGGTGCGAGTTATAAGTGAGCATACTCTCACGCCTCCAGACTCTCGCCTCAGTGCGAGTTATAAGTGAGCATGCTCTCACGCCCAACGACCGGCAAGTCGGGTCCTAGACTCTCGCCCAATGCGAGTTATAAGTGAGCATGCTCTCACGCCTCCAGACTCTCGCCTTAGTGCGAGTTATAAGTGAGCATGCTCTCACGCCTCCAGACTCTCGTCTCAGTGCGAGTTATAAGTGAGCATGATCTCACGCCCAACGACCGGCAGGTTGGATTCCAGACTCTCTCTCAGTGTGAGTTATAAGTGAGCATGCTCTCACGTCCAACGACCGTCAGGTCATGTTCCAAACTCTCGCCTCAGTGCGAGTTATAAGTGAGCATGCTCTCACGCTCAACGACCGACAGGTCGGGTCCTAGACTCTCGCTCAGTGCGAGTTATAAGTGAGCATGCTCTCAAGCCTCCAGACTCTCGCCTCAGTGCAAGTTATAAGTGAGCATGCTCTCATGCCTCCAGACTCTCGCCTCAGTGCGAGTTATAAATGAGCATGTTCTCATGCCCAACGACTGGTAGGTCGGATTCTAGACTCTCGCCCCAGTGCCAGTTATAAATGAGCTTGCTCTCACGTCCAACGACCGACAGGTCGGGTCCTAGACTCTCGCCCCAGTGTGAGTTATAAGTGAGCATGCTCTCACGCCTAACGACCTCTCGGTCGGCGCTCACCGCTCACTTGCCACTCTGCTTGACACTCATCACACTTGCTTCACTTGCCGCTCTGCCTGGCACTCTCAGTTCGCGATTTCGCTCACCGCTGTTGCTCGGTTGGCACTCACTCCTCACTCCGCTCTGCCCGACACTCATCACACTTGCTTCACTTGTCACTCTACCCGACACTCATCACACTTGATTCACTTGTCACTCTGCCTGGCACTCATCATTCGGGTTTTTGCTCACCGTTGTTGCTTGATCGACACTTACTGTTCACTTGCCGCCCTGCCCGACACTCTCAATTCCTATTTTCGCTCACCGTTGTTGCTCGATCGGCACTTACTGCACACTCGCCGCTCTGCCCAGCACTCATCACACTTGCTTCACTTGTCGCTCTTCCCAGCACTCTCAGTTCGCGTTTTCGCTTATCGCTGTTGCTTGGTCGGCGCTCACCACTCACCGCTCACTTGCCACTCCGCCCCGCACTCATCACACTTGCTTCACTCGACACTTTGCTCGACACTCGTCACACTCACTTTACTCACAGCTTTGTCCCGCACTCAGCATTCGTGTTTCGCTCCCCGCTGTTGCTCGGTCGACGCTCACCATTCACTCGTCGCTCTGCCCGTCACTCATCACACTCACTGCTCCGTTCGCCGCTCTGCCCGGCACTTATCATTCGTGTTTTGCTCACCGCTGTTGCTCGGTCGGCGCTCACCACTCATCGCTCACTTGCCACTCCGCCCGACACTCATCACACTCGCTTCACTCGACGCTCTGCTCGGCACTCATCATTCACGTTTCGCTCATCACTATTCCTTTGTCGTTTGCTCGACCATTCACTGGTACCACTCGGCTACTCACTTTACGCCGATCGGCCTATCGCTTAATAGCTTTCTCGGTTGTGCACTCGATATCGCTCGCCTGTTCTTATTCTACTCGGTAGGCATTCTTTCTATTTTCGAATCGACATTTTTTGATTGCCCAGTCATGATTTATCATTGCTCGATCAGCAATTTCTCGGTTGTACTTACGGCTCTGCTCGTCGATCAGTCTCTCTATTGCCCAATCGTGATTTACTATCGCTCGGTCGACACTTTACCGGTCGCGCTCACGGCTTCGCTCATCGATCCGTCTCTCTATTGTCCGGTCGCGAGTTATCGTCGTTCAGTCGGTATTTTTTCGGTCGTGCTTGTTAGGACCTTCGGATAGCGGCTAGAGAGGGGGGGTGTGAATAGCCGACCTCAAATTATCGTTTCTTCCTACAATTTAGGTTAGCGCAGCGGAAATACAATGTAGAAACGAAAGTGGAGAAGATTAAACCTCAAACGCGACGATATAACGAGGTTTGGAGATGATACTACTACTCCTCGGCGTGTCCGTAAGGTGGACGAATCCTATCAATCCGTCGGTGGATGAGACCCCGGAAAACCGGCTAATAAATACTCCTTCTGGGTGGAGAAACCTCGCCACAATATCTTTTGCAACAGCAATAAAGGAGTACAAGAAATAAAGCAAGAAACAATGGATAATATGTGATCCGGCGGGAAAAATCCGGAACCCCCATAAAAAGGAGTCAACGCTGAGGGGAGGTCAAAGGGTCCAGTAGCTCGCCGGAAAAGGACGAGCCGACCGGACTCGGAAGAAAGGGAAATCTGATAGTAAAAGGCACCCTGGTAGGGACCAGGGTTCCGACGCTCAAATGAAGCAGTGCATAATGACCGAGCGGAAGGATGTGCCGCCCGGCCGTCGCAAAGAATTAAGGTCGTCCGGACAACGTTCTTCGCCCGCCCGGCAGGTCGGGCGTCCCGGTCAGACGGTGGGTAAAAGACGGGGACATCTTCTGACAGCCGTCAAGTCGTATGGCTATGCCATACTTCTAGTCTGACAACGGGGGGTCCTGCTGTCCCATCGAAGAACATGCTCGGACTGTAGCAGTATGGTGTCAGGTAAGCTCTCTGACATGTGCATACCGGGGTATGGGTTGCTGACACATATGCACCTCGGTGGGCGTGCATTAGTTCCTTCTCCGTCCTATATAAAGAGGCTATTGCTTCGACAAAGGTACGTATGATACAAGCTTGGCAGCCACTTTTTCCACCACTTACCTGACTTGAGCGTCGGAGGGTCGTCGCCGGGAACCCCCTCCCGGCTAGACTCTTGTGCAGGATCGCCGGAGCTTCGTTCGACCAGCCGGAGATTCACTTCATCGACTAGGAGCGTGCCACGTGCCCAGCGTCCTTTGGTTCAACGATTCGGACAGGATCAAATTGGCGCCGTCTGTGGGAACGCACCTGCATCCGAACAAGAACGATGGACGAGGCTGGACGACAACACACGGTGGCGCTTTCGACGGAAGAACTCGAAGCTCTAGTCGAGATAAGGGCCGCCAAACTTGTGGAACAAAAACAGAAAGCAGCGGCCGAACATCGGGCGGCCGAGCGGAAGCACCTCCAGCCACCGTCGCATTCCACCGGGCCTTATTTCGCACCCCTGAAGCCGCACCAGCTCGGAGAGATAGAGGCTCTTCTTCAGACGAAATGCCAAGGCGGGATGACAGAAAAGGGAAAGCTCCCCGGGCGGACTCATCTCCCGAGCGGATCAATCGCCAATTCTCGGAGGCTATTCTACGAGACCCTCTACCCAAGCACTACGTGCCTCCGACGATCGGCGAGTACAACGGAACAACGGACCCGGATGATCATCTGGGTAAGTTTGATAACACAGCTACACTCCATCAATATACAGATGGAGTAAAGTGCCGCGTCTTCCTTACAACTCTCTCGGGATCGGCTCAACGGTGGTTTCGGAGGCTGCCGGACGGATCCATCGCTAGCTTTAAGGACTTCCGAACGGCCTTCCTCCACCACTTCGCTAGCAGTCGGCGTTATCAGAAGACAAGTGTCAGCTTATTTGCCATCAAGCAAGAGTCGAGAGAATCGCTTCGAGCTTACATCCAGCGATTCAATCAAGTGGCGATGGATATCCCAACGGCCACATCAGAGATGATGATGAATGCCTTCACTCAGGGCCTTGTGGATGGGGACTTTTTCCGGTCGCTGATCCGAAAGCCGCCGCGAGATTATGATCATATGTTACATCGGGCCAACGAATACATAAACGTGGAAGAAGCGCAAGCCGCCCGGAAAAAGGAAACTCCTACCGAGCGGGCACTTAATCATGCCGAGCGGAAACAGCACGCCGCTCAGCAGCCGCCCAAAGGACCGAGGGCCGAAGAAATTCGATCCCATCACGCCAGATCGCACGTACAAGAAGTGGCTGCCGCTCGGCCCAAACCAAAGAAGAGGTGGACCCCTATGTTCTGCTCCTTCCACCAGACGGATACGCACAACACGAGGGATTGTCGAAGTCTTCCCTTCGTGGCTAATCCCGTTCCCAGGAAAGCCGAATGACGGTCTCCTCCCATCGACAGGAGACAAAGGACCCATGAAGCTGACCGGACCCGCACCGAGAGGCAACATCACCAGACGCCCGATCGGCACCGATCCCCAAGACAGGAGAATCGCCGGGCGTCTAGAGAACGGTCCCGACCGTCCACTCGGGAGGAGGAAAACAGGAGCAATACTTCCCGGGGCGAGATCAACGTTATTGCTGGTGGGCCGACCGGAGGAGACTCCAACCGAGCCAGAAAGGCGGGCGTCCGACAGCTCCAGATCCACGCGGTCGGTTGCAACCAGGAGCGGGCGAGTGGACCGGAAATCACTTTTGGACCCGGGGACTTAGAAGGAGTTGATGTGCCCCACGACGACGCTCTGCTCATTAAAGCGGTAATAGCAAATTACACTATTCACCGCATATTCGTTGACACAGGGAGCTCGGTCAACATCATATTCAAGAAGGCGTTTGATCAGCTGCAAATTGATCGAGCCGAGCTGCTGCCCATGACAACCCCGCTCTATTGGTTTACGGGCAACGAGGTCCAGCCGGTTGGACAGATCCGGCTGGCTACTTCGCTGGGAGAGGAGCCGCTCAGGAGGACCAGGACCATAAATTTCGTGGTGGTCGACTCCCCCTCATCCTACAACGTCATTTTGGGACGACCGGCGCTTAGCGAATTCCGAGCGGTCGTCTCAACCTTCCATCAGAAGATCAAGTTCCCCGTGGAGGGCAAAGTGGGAGAAGTACGAGGAGACCAGCTAGCAGCTCGGCGATGTTACATCGAAATGGTCAGAGCAGAAGCTAATTCCGCTCGGAAGGCGCCCCGAATCGAGGTACATGCCATAACTGAGAAACCTCCTGCTTTAATTTATGATGAAAAGGAGGAGGTTCAGATCCATCCGACCCTATCGGAGGCCACGACTTTTATCGCCTCTGATCTGGAGGAGGAACAGAAGGAGGAACTGATCCAATGCCTCCAACGAAATCATGATGTCTTCGTTTGGTCGACACATGAGTTGCCAGGAATTTCGCCGAACCTAGCGCAGCATGAGTTGCATGTCCGGCCGGATGCTCGGCCAGTGAAGCAGAGAAAAAGGGATTTCAGTGCCGAGCAGAATGCCGTCATCCGAGTGGAAGTAGAGAAACTTCTGGAGGCCGGCCACATACGCGAGGTGCAGTTCCCAAGCTGGCTGGCCAACGTAGTATTAGTCTCCAAGCCGGGCGGCAAGTGGAGAGTCTGCATCGACTTTCGGGACTTAAACAAAGCATGCCCCAAAGATTTTTATCCCCTGCCCAGGATAGATCAGTTGGTGGACTCTACGGCCGGCTGCGAATTAATTTGCATGCTTGACGCCTATCAAGGATATCATCAAGTGCCGCTCGCCCGGGAAGATCAAGAAAAAGTAAGCTTCGTAACGGCCGACGACACATATTGCTATAATGTGATGCCGTTCGGATTGAAGAATGCCGGGGCCACCTATCAACGCTTGATGAACAAAGTGTTCAAGGAGCAGATTGGGCGTAATCTGGAAGTCTATGTGGACGACATTCTTATCAAATCCCTCCGAGCGACCGATCTTTTCAAGGACATGGAAGAAACCTTCCGAACGCTGCGCAAATATGGAGTCAAGTTAAATCCCCAGAAGTGCCTGTTCGGAGCAAAAGGAGGGCGTTTCTTGGGGTACATAGTGACCGAACGGGGAATCGAAGCAAATCCTAGCAAGGTGAAAGCTCTGCAAGACATGCCGCCCCCAAGAAATACAAGAGAAGTGCAGAGGTTAACCGGTCGGATAACTGCTTTGTCCAGATTCATCTCCAAAACCGCCGACCGGAGCCTTCCATTCTTCAAGATCCTGCGCAAGGCTACTCAGTTCCAGTGGGAAAAAGAATGTGACCGAGCGTTCGGAGAATTGAAGACATATCTTAATTCTCTGCCAGTGCTAGCCAAGCCGATCGGGGGTGAATCACTTTATATTTATTTATCGTCAACTGAGCATGCTGTGGGCTCAGCACTTGTGAGGGCAAGCGGTGAAGAGCAGCCGGTGTATTTTCTAAGCCACATTTTAAAAGATGCTGAATCTCGTTACACCGGGCTCGAGAAGTTGGCCTTTGCTTTGGTTCTAGCCGCTCGGCGCCTTCGACCGTATTTCTTGGCTCACACGATCATTGTCCGGACGAACAGTCCACTCGGAAGAGTACTGTTGAATCCAGAAGCGTCCGGACGGCTTATCAAGTGGACGACAGAGTTAAGTAAATTTGACATCCAATATCAGCCCCGCTCGGCGATCAAAGCCCAATCCTTGGCTGATTTTGTGACCGAAGTGCAAAGGCCAGAGCCGGAAGCTATGTGGAGAATATATGTGGATGGATCCTCCACTCGGCTCGGAAGTGGGATCGGAATATTACTACTCTCACCTCAGGAAGAAAAGATGCACCTATCCGTCCGGCTAGATTACAAATCTACTAACAATGAAGCAGAGTATGAGGCCCTTATAGCCGGATTGCAGGCAGCACGACATGTGGGAGCCGGTCGGGTGACACTTTATTCGGATTCACAGTTGGCCGCTCAGCAACTTTCCGGCACCTTTGAAATCAACTGCGTTCGGCTTAAACTCTATGCTGAGGCCTTTGAAAAACTCAAAGCTACTTTCCGAGAGGTGCTTATTCAGAAGATTCCCCGAACGGAGAACCAGGCGGCCGATGAGTTAGCCAAACTCGCAAGCTCAATAACGCCGGTCGCCATTCAGCAACCAATTGAAAAAATACTGCTGGTGGTGCATGTCGACCGGATGCAAGGCCTCACGTTTCCAAGTGACTGGAGGACGCCTATTATAGAATTCCTCCGTTCGGGCACCACACCATCCGATGAATATGCAGCCCGGCTCCTCAGAAGAAGAGCCGGTTTACACTCATCGAGATCAGCTTTACAAGAAAGCTTTCTCGCGCCCTTTGCTGAAATGTGTAAGCTCGGAGGACTCAGCACATCCTCCGGGATGTACATCAAGGATCATGCGGGAGTCATCCGGGCGGTCGTTGGCCAAGAAGATCCTCTTGGCCGGATACTTTTGGCCAACTTTACAAACAGATGCCGCTCGGACAGTATCTACCTGCCTTTCATGCCAGAAGTATCACAACTTCTCCCATCGACCGGCAGAGGAGATGAAGGCATCAATCGTCTCATGTCCGTTCGATCAATGGGGAATGGATATTGTGGGTCCATTTCCGATGGCGGCCGGGCAGAGGAAATTCTTACTAGTGGCGGTAGACTATTTCTCCAAGTGGGTGGAGGCCGAGCCGCTGGCAAAGATCACTGAACAAATGGTTAAAAAATTCATCTGGCAACACATCATTTGTCGGTTCGGCATCCCTCGCCGACTAGTGTCCGACAACGGGCGGCAATTCACAGGGAAGATGTTAGAGGATTGGTGCAAAAGCTACGGCATTGAGCAACATTTCACGTCCGTGGCCTATCCTCAGAGCAACGGTCAAGCTGAAGTCGCCAATTCTGCGCGCTCGGCTCGACCATTTGGGAGGGAGTTGGCCGGATGAAGTGCCGAGCGTCTTGTGGGCCATCCGAACGACGCCAAAAGAAGGGACAGGAGTCACACCGTTCCATTTGGTATACGGAGGTGAGGCCGTCATTCCGGTTAAAGTCGGCGTCGAGTCCGCCCGGATCCAGAGCTACGATGATGACAACGTCGAAAGGAGGAACATGGAGCTGGATTTAGTAGAAGAGGAGAGGGCAAAGGCGTCCGTTCGGCTGATGGCATACCATCAGCGGATGAAGCAAAACTACAACCGGCGCGTCATTCCCAGATCATTCCAGGTCGGCGACGTCGGCAAGCTTGAGGCTCCGTGGGCAGGTCCCTTCAAAATCATCGAAAAGCTCCGCTCGGGCGCGTATTATTTGGAAGACAAGGACGGTCGGCAGCTAGATAGACCGTGGAGCGCGAACCATCTCCAGCCTTACCGGGCGGGGTGAAAGGTGTATCACTGTAAATCACCCTGTGTACTTTTTTTTCGACTGAATACTGGAAATGCGGAAATGAAGAATCAAGAGAACAGATATAAGGCATTGTCAACAAGAATCGAAGGCCCCGTCCCGTTCGGACGGAGGTAAATTATCCGAGCCAAAATACTCGACGAAGCAGACCCTCAGCCGTTCGGCCAGGAGTACGTTCTCCATGCTGGGTGAAAGGGGCATATGGATTATCCGAGCCAAGCACCCGAATAGCGAAGGCCCCTTGAACCGATCGGCCGGGAGGGGCATGCATTTAGATGCGCAAGCAAAATGACCCGTGCCGTTCAGCCGGGCATAAAACCTGTTCAAGCACGAGATAAGTTGTGAAGGCCAAGGTCGCTCGACCTGGTGAGGAGTTAGCCTGGAAGCCTGTCTAGCCCAGACGTTAAACCGTAGAGCTGCGCCGACCGGCTATAAATATCCGCGCCATCGAGCTCCGACGTTAAATATCGAGAGACGAGCCGGCGTCTATAAATAATCCGAGCGGATTAATGCATCTAAAGTCCCGAGCTATAACCGTCCGAGCGAATACCGTCGAGCTCCGACGTTAAATATCGAGAGACGAGCCGGCGTCTATAAATAATCCGAGCGGACGAATCGACGAGCCCCGTCGTTAAAGATCGAGAGCCGCGCCGACCGGCTATAAATATCCGCGCCGTCGAGCTCCGACGTTAAATATCGAGAGACGGGCCGGCGTCTATAAATAATCCGAGCGGACGAATCGACGAGCCCCGTCGTTAAAGATCGAGAGCCGCGCCGACCGGCTATAAATATCCTCGCCGTCGAGCTCCGACGTTAAATATCGAGAGACGAGCCGGCGTCTATAAACGTCCGAGCGGAAGGCCGACGAGCCCGTCGTTAAAGATCGAGAGCCGCGCCGACCGGCTATAAATATCCGCGCCGTCGAGCTCCGACGTTAAATATCGAGAGACGAGCCGGCGTCTATAAATAATCCGAGCGGATGAATCGACGAGCCCCGTCGTTAAAGATCGAGAGCCGCGCCGACCGGCTATAAATATCCGCGCCGTCGAGCTCCGACGTTAAATATCGAGAGACGAGCCGGCGTCTATAAATGCCTGAGCGGAAGGCCTTGTGAAAATCCAGCAAAAACCCCTGAGGTGAGGCGCGAAGCAAAAGATGGTTAATCGGAATTAAAAATGCGAGCAACTGAACGAGCGATGTCCATGCGCCGAACGACTACTCAGTTGCATTATGAAATACATTGAAGACAATTCGCTTGCCTAGTATAGCAAGGTACCGAGCGGGAGAGTTTTAAAGAACACTTAGTCGCGATGGGGGAAAAAATGCCTGGCCAACATAAAATATGAGAGGAACAGAAAATTATCTATTATGCAAGCCAAAAAAGGTCACTACAGCGATAAGTAGGGCCGAACGGCGGGAATACAAAGAAGTTTATAAAAGCTCTCCTCACACGTCAAAATCAAAAAGAGCGTCGGGGATGGTGTCCATCACACCCGCTAGATCCTCGGGGGGGATGGACAGATCGGTAGGCAGGTGACCTTTGGTCTTCAGATAGCCCACCGCCGCCTTGATTGCCTCCTCGAACGTGAGGGATATCTTGTCGGTAAACTTCTCTCCGAAGTCTTCCGAGCGGAGGAACGCCTTCCTCACTTCGTCCGAGCGGGCCGACTCCCCCTCTTGATATTCTTTGAGCGCAGCATGGGCAGCGTCGCTAGCAGCTTGGAGATCCTTCAAGTCTCCATCGAATCTTTGGAGATCAGCCGAGCGGCTCTCCTTCTCGGTGGCCAGCAGAGCATCCAGGTCCTTGATGCGTTGCTCCAGCACCCGGATCTCCACCTTCATGTGGTCCATATCGTTGATGGCCTGTTGCTTCCGAGTGGTCGCCGTCTTGATCTCCTTGTCTCGTTGTTTAATCATCGTTTCAAGCCGAACGACCTTGCTCGCCAAATCAGTAGCTCGTTTCCGTTCGGCTTCCAACGATTTTTTGGCTTTCTCTAGAGCGGCCGTTGACTGCCTGGTGTCCCCCGCTGCTTTTTGTTGCTTCAGTTCCTCCTCCAGTTCGGCCAACCGATCGCTGATGGCGATCTGCTCCACCCAGTTCTGCTAGCAAACGTAGACAAGTTAAAAAACTTCAAATAGGAGAGAGAAGAGGGGGGGAGGAGGTATACCCCGGTGGCTGATTGAAGGTTGCTGTCGCCGAGCTGCCCGGGAGTCAACTTGGCTATCCGACTCCGAGCATCTATCCAAGCTTGTGCGAGAGGGCCCGTCAGGGTGATCATCTGCTCAGGAAACACCGGCCGATCAGCAACAGCCATGTACGCCTCCGAAGGGAGGCGCAGAACGGTTTTAAGTAAATTCTGGCCGCTCGGCCCGCTCTGAGACGGCCCACCCGCAGAAGAGGAGGGTAGCTCGCCTAAACGCCTGATACGTCGTCGAGTCCTTGAAGGGCTGGACGACGGCACCTCCAAGCTGGCCCTCGGAGAATCCTGAGGGGTCGGGGTACTCTCGAGGGAAACTGTCCCGGACAGCACCGGCGCATCTGCACCCCGCTCAGGTTGTGGCTCATCAAGTGTAGAGGCAGGTGCGGATTCCGGTCGCCTCCGTTTCCGAGTGCGTAGCGGCACATCGTCGGCCGAACGGCCCTCCACTTCAGCTTCGGTCGTGGGTTCTATATTGCCCGCGGCCTCATCATGAGGGGCAGGGGCGTCCGAGGCTTCAGGGACCGTTGGCGTCCCCTCACCTTCTTCGCCGGCCGGATCAGCCGAAGCAAGGCCCCGTTCGGCTGCCTCCTTGCTCGTCACCGCCTCAATCCGAGCAACCTTCAATTTGAGTTTCTCGGTAGCTCTGGCACGCCACATGACCTTAGCTGCAGAAACAGAAAATAAATCAGTTAGAACAAAATAAAGGGTAAGATAAGGGAGCTTACTCATGCTACAAGGCAGATCGGCTGGAGTAGAAGACAAGCCGAATATATGCATTACTCCCGGGAGGAGCATCTTGTCAATATGATAGCGCTGACCGACTAGCTGTTCGGCTGCATGGAGATAGTCCGCATCGCCTCTAAACTTGCCGAGCTCCGGTTGCGCGGGCATAGCCGTCTGCCACTTGGTGCGGAAAGTGGGCCGCTCGGGAAAGCGTATATAGAAAAAATGCTCCTTTCAATGTTTGTTGGAGCTCGGCATATTATCGAAAAGGATGAAGCCTATCCTAGATTGGAAAACAAAGGTGCCCCACTCGGCTTGCTTGGGATAGTAGAAGTAGTGGAAGATTTTTGGGGTTAAGGGAATGCCGTTCAGTTTGAACAAAACTACCACTCCGCTCAGCAACCTAATAGAGTTGGGAACTACCTGGCCGAGCGGAATGCGAAAATAGTTACAAACTTCTAAGAAAAACTTGTGAGGTGGAAAACGTAGTCCGGCCAGGAATTGGTCCCGGAAGAAAACAATAGTGCCGGGCGGAGGATCGTGAGGCCGATCGGAAGGTGTGGCTAACACTATTTGATGGTCGATCGGTAGATTATATGCTCGAGTGAGGCGCAAGGCGTCTTCCTCGTCGAACCGACTTTCCATGTTCGAGTACCAAAGACCCGGAGTATCGCCGGTTGACTGTGAGGTACTGGTCATGATCGAAAGGCCAGAATGCGGGATAGAAGAGGAGGGTTCAAGCAAGGGAGGAAACCCGACTGAAAAGGATGATTAACGGAAAGAAGAATGTGTCTGGAGCGAGAAAAAGGGTCTTACAAGCGAGGGAGATGATCGGAAGAAGCCGTGTGATCGCCGGAAAGCCTGAGCACAAGGTCGTCGGCGAAAGGAGGAACGACAGGAGTCTGGAAACGAAGAAGACGAAATGCGGCAGAAACGGAGTCAAGGGCCTTATATCGCCGCCCAGAAGCGATCTCCACCGTCCGATCCAGGTCATCGCTATCGAGGTTGTCATCTGATCGTCCGTTTCAAACGGCGGCTGTCCCATCGGAAGTGACGCAACCGCCATACTCTGACAAATACACGATCGCCACGTGTCAGCTGGTTACTAGCCACATTTAATGAGCTCCCCTTACCGTGCGCAGAGCACGTGACGGGTAGTGTGGGAGAACAACGGACGTCGATTCCAAGAAAATACAAGGCATGGACAAAGTATCGCCGAACGGACAGATATCGCCGCACGGATAAGCATCCTTATGCCTGGCTGAGCGACCTAATGCAATGATCATTGTTCGGGCAGATCGGCAGTCCAGTCAGTCGGACTTTGCCTCCTTCGACTAGACTCGAGAGGAAGGCAAGTGATCCGGCGGTAAAAATCCGGAACCCCCATAAAATGGAGTCAACGCTGAGGGGAGGTCAAAGGGTCAAGTGGCTCACCGGAAAAGAACGAGCCGACCGGACTCGGAAGAAAGGGAAATCTGATAGTAAAAGGCACCCTGGAAGGGACCAGGGTTCCGACGCTCAAATGAAGCAGTGCATAATGACCGAGCGGAAGGATGTGCCGCCCGGCCGTCGCAAAGAATTAAGGCCGTCCGGACGACGTTCTTCGCCCGCCCGGCAGGTCGGGCGTCCCGGTCAGACGGTGGGTAAAAGACGGGGACATCTTCTGACAGCCGTCAAGTCGTATGGCTATGCCATACTTCTAGTCTGACAACGGGGGGTCCTGCTGTCCCATCGAAGAACATGCTCGGACTGTAGCAGTATGGTGTCAGGTAAGCTCTCTGACATGTGCATACCGGGGTATGGGTTGCTGACACATATGCACCTCGGTGGGCGTGCATTAGTTCCTTCTCCGTCCTATATAAAGAGGCTATTGCTTCGACAAAGGTACGTATGATACAAGCTTGGCAGCCACTTTTTCCACCACTTACCTGACTTGAGCGTCGGAGGGTCGTCGCCGGGAACCCCCTCCCGGCTAGACTCTTGTGCAGGATCGCCGGAGCTTCGTTCGACCAGCCGGAGATTCACTTCATCGACTAGGAGCGTGCCACGTGCCCAGCGTCCTTTGGTTCAACGATTCGGACAGGATCAATATGAATGTAAATACACTCTACCAAGTTTGCTTGCCTTCTTCTCGTCGACTGGAGTCCGTTGATGAAGCAGCAACTTCACGGATGATGCCAACAACAGCTGATCAACCAGTCGAGGGAAGCTCACACGAAGCTTCAGCAAAGAGGAGCTCAGCAAAGCTCAAATCGCAGTAAGGAGGAAGAGCAAGAACTAGAAGTCTACTCTACTGTAGAGGCCCTTGATTTATATGAACCTGCGAAGAAGAAGAAAGAAGAAATCTAGCCGTTGTGTCTCAACGGCTAGACCTGGACCGATTAGGCTCCACCCTGATCGGTCTAGGATGGCACTGATCGGTCAGGGGACCGATCAGGCCCTAGGCTGATCGGTCCCCAGACCGATCCCTACTCTCACAGAGAGTTGTTTCCGCGATCTCTGATCGGTCTGTGGACCGATCAGGCCCTAGTCTGATCGGTCCCCAGACCGATCCCAACTCTCACAGAGAGTTGGTTGCCAGAGCCCTGATCAGTTTGTGGACCGATCAGGCCATTCTTTCTCCCAATCTATTTGATTACTGATTGGTCACCAGATCGATCAGATGACCCATTGTATCACTGGATCGGTCTGCAGACTGATCCAATTTCCCAGCCTTAAACCTTAAAGCCTTTCTGATCTAGAGAACGAGCTACCGAGCCCTCTCTGACATAGTCCGGAGAACGAGCTACCGAGCCCTCTCCGACTTCCACGTCCGGTCCAAAGAACGAGCTACCGAGCCCTCTCTGACCTAGTCCAGAGAACGAGTTACCGAGCCCTCTCCAACTTCATCCAGTCCAGAGAACGAGCTACAGAGCCCTCTCTGACCTAGTCTGGAGAACGAGCTACCGAGCCCTCTCCGACTTCGTCCGATTCAGAGAACGAGCTACCGAGCCCTCTCTGACCTAGTCCGGAGAACGATCTACAGAGCCCTCTCCGACTTCCACGTCCGGTCCAGAGAACGAGCTACCGAGCCCTCTCTGACATAGTTTGGAGAACGAGCTACCGAGCCCTCTCCGACTTCATCCGGTCCAGAGAACGAGCTACCGAGCCCTCTCCGACTTCGTCTGGTCCAGAGAACGAGCTCCCGAGCCCTCTCTGACTTAGTCCGGATAACGAGCTGCCGAGCCCTCTCCGACTTCCCATGCCAAGCTTCCATACTTGGACTTCTCCCGTGCCAAGCTCCCTGCTTGGACTTTTCCGTGCCAAGTCTCCATACTTGGACTTTTCCCGTGCCAAGCTCCATGCTTGGACTTTTCCGTGCCAAGTCTCCATACTTGGACTTTTCCCGTGCCAAGTCTTCATACTTGTGTTGGTTGCTACTCGGAAAGCCTAGAGGTTCCACTGTACAAAAATTTTGTACAAAGGTCTGAACCTTTTCCTAGCTACCATGTGTTCTTTTAAATTAAATTTTTGGATCGCCTGCGGAACTTAACACGTTTGATCCAAAACTTAATCTATTTGTTCTTTTAGGTTTTGACTTGGATCTCCTGCGGAACTTAACACGTTCGACCCAAATCACCTTAAGTTATTAATTTCATTAAATATTAATTTCCATAATTGGTTCCCAGTACTGACGTGGCGAGGCACATGGCCTTCTTGGATATGGGAGCAACCACCACCGACTAGACAAAACCTTTTATAGAAATCTAATATTTAATTTCCTAAAATAACTTTAGGTTAACCGAAAAGAACAATCAAATCACAAGGAAAAATAAAACAAAAGAACACAACTTCGAAAAACATATTCGAAATACTAGAATCGTAAGCCTCTTGTATTTGGTATTATTTCCAAAAATAACTAGTATGATGCGGAAAGAAAAATTACTAGTTATACCTTTTAGAAAGACCTCTTGATCTTCTACCGTATTCCTCTTCTAACCTCGGACGTTGTGTGGGCAACGATCTTCCGAGATGAGAATCCACCAAAGCACCTTCTTCTCCTTTCTTCAAGTTTCGGCCAAGCACAAAGCTTCCAAAAGATGAAGATCTTTTTCCACCAACCAAGCTCCAAGGGATACAAGCTTTCTCTCCTTCTTCTTCTTCTTCTCCAAGTAGTATCCGGCCACCACAAGAGCTCCAAGCAAATAGAGAAGGTTCGGCCACCACCAAGAGGAAGAGAGGAAGAGAGGTTGGCCGGCCACAACACCAAGGAAAAGAGGGAGAGAAATAATAGAGGTTGTTCACCACGAAGCCTTCTCTACCCCCTCTTTTATAATCCTTGGTCTTGGCAAATAAGGAAATTTAATTAAAAACTTCCTTAATTCTTTTTCCATGAAAAGGAAAAATTTATTTAATTAAAAACAATTTTCCTTTTCTCAATTTACATGGCCGGCCACACCAAAGCTACAAACAAGGAGAGTTTTAATTAATTAAAACTTCCTAATTTGTCTCCAGAAATTTATAAAATTTCTCCAATAATTTAATCCCTTCATGATTGGTTTATAAAAAGAAAATTTAATAAATTAAAATCTTTCTTTTAAACATGTGGATAAAAAGAAAGTTATCTCTAAAAATTAAAATCTCTTTTAATCTACAAATAAGGAAAGATATCAAATCTTTTCTCAATCTTTTGTAGAAACTAATAAAAGAGAATTATTAATTTTTAAACTTTCTTTTAAATCATGAACATGGTTAAAAGGAAAGTTTTCTTAAAATTTAAAATCCTCCTTTAATCAACAAATAAGGAAAGATTTCAAATTTTAAACTCTCTTTAAACATGTAGATGATTTAGAAAGTTTTACAAAAATTAAAACCATCCTTTTAAACTACAAATAAGGAAAGAGATTAATCTCTTCTCTTAATCTTTGTAGAAAACTATAAAAGGAAATTTTTAATTTTTAAACTCTTTTAAAATCATGATATCCACATAAGAAATAATTTTAATAAAAATCCTTTTAATATTCTAGTGGTCAGCCACCTAAGCTTGGGACCCAAGCTTTGCCACCAACATGACTCATCCATTTGATCTTGGCGGCCCTAGCTTGGGTTCCAAGCTAGCTTGGCCGGCCCCATTGGATGGGTAAGAAGGTGGGTATCGTGGGTATAAATCTCTATATACTAGAGGCTACGATAGGGACCGAGAGGAGGAATTGGTTTTGGTCTCCCGATGAAATTAAGCATCCCGTGTTCGCCCCGAACACACAACTTAATTTCATCAATAATAATTCATTCCACTAAAGAACTATTATTGAACTACCGCACCAATCCCAAATTATATTTTGGGCTCCTTCTTATTATGAGCGTGTTAGTCTCCCTGTGTTTAAGATATCGAATGTCCACTAATTAAGTGAGTTACTGACAACTCATTTAATTAATATCTAAGTCCAAGAGTAGTACCACTCAACCTTATTATCATGTCGGACTAAGTCCACCTGCAGGGTTTAACATGACAATCCTTATGAGCTCCTCTTGAGGACATTATCAACCTAGTATCTCTAGGACACAGTTTCCTTCTATAATCAACAACACACACTATAAGTGATACCATTTCCCAACTTATCGGGTTTATTGATTTATCGAACTAAATCTCACCCATTGATAAATTAAAGAAATAAATATCAAATATATGTGGTTGTTATTATATTAGGATTAAGAGCACACACTTCCATAATAAATGAGGTCTTTATTCTTTTATAAAGTCAGTATAAAAGGAACGACCTCAAATGGTCCTACTCAATACACTCTAAGTGTACTAGTGTAATCATATAGTTAAGATAAACTAATACCTAATTACACTACGACCTTCCAATGGTTTGTTCCTTTCCATCTTGGTCGTGAGCTACTGTTTATAATTTATAAGGAACCGATAACATGATCTTCTGTATGTGACACCACACACCATGTTATCTACAATATAAATTAATTGAGCAACTACATTTATCATAAATGTAGACATTTGACCAATGCGATTCTTATTTCTAGATTAATGTTTATACCAAAAGCTAGGCTTTTAGTATACACTCTAACAATCTCCCACTTATACTAAAAGACTAAGCTGCCATATCTGCTGCCATACATCTGATTCCCAACCCTTCAACATATCCATCAAAAGCTCTTGCCTTAAGGACCTTAGTGAAAAGATCTATAGGTCATCACCTGATGCAATCTAGGCAGCAACAACTTCTCCTCGTTTATACGATTTCTCGTATTGGGTTGTACTTGCGCTCTATTGTGTTTACTTGCCTTATAGACTTATGGTTTCTTCGAGTTTGATACTGCACCAACATTATTACATTAAATTGTAACAATCTTTGGACAAACCAGAAATTATATCTAAGTCTATCTTGAGGTTATTGAGTCATTCAGCTTTATGGCTACCTCAGAGGCTTGCCATATACTAAGCTTCTATGGTGGAGTCCAGAAAAATACCTATGCTTATCACTCTTCCATAGTTATGACTATACCTCCTAAAGTAATCACAAAACCCCGAGGTTGACTTATTATTATCCCTATCCGATTGGAAGCCAAAATCCATGCAACCCACTAGGACCAAATTAACTGCCTTGTAAGCTAGCATATAATCTCTAGCGCCTCTAAGGTACTTTAATATATGCTTTACTGCAGTCCAATGTCCTTGTCAAGGGTTACTTTGATATCTGCTAACTATGCCCTTGGCAAAACAAATTTCAGATCTCGTGCATAGCATACATTAGGTTGTCTAACTGCCGAAGCATAAAGAACTGCCTACATGTCCTCAATCTTCTTTAATGTCATCGGAGACATCTCTTTAGATAAAGACACTCCATGCTTAAAAGGTAAGAAACATTTTGAGGAGTTTTGCATGCTTAAAACGAGCAAGGATTTTTCCGATGTATCAAGCTTGGAATAAATATATTTTTTCTTGTGATCCCTTATTACTTTGATCTTAAAAATATATACATTCTCCCAAGTCCTTTATATCGAATTATTTGGACAACCATACCTCTACTTGACAACATTTTGATATTGTTTCCAACTACAAAAATGTTATCTACGTATAGTACAAGAAATACCACCACGTTTCCATCACATCTTTTGTATACACAAAACTTTATCCGCTTACTCAATAAATCCATAGGTGTGAATTACTTTGATAAACTGGATGTTCCAAGACCTTGAAGCTTTGTATCAGTCCATAGACTGATTGAGCTTGCACACAAGATGCTCTTAGCCCTTTGCAATGAACCCTTCTGGTTGCTTTATATGGATGCTTTCTTCAAGACTTCCATTAAGGAATGCTGTCTTGACATCCACTTGCCAAATAGATAAAAGAATCCGGATAGAATTAAGCATGGCTACCAGTGAAAAAGTTTCCTTTTTCATCAAGTCTTGCTTTGAAAGTTACCACCTTCCTGTCTATCCCTCTTTTCCTATTATATACCTTTTTACACCCAACGGCTTTTACACCATTTGGTGATTCTATAAGCTTCCAGATTTTATTAGAATACATATATTCTAATTCTGTTATTCATTACTCTTTGCCAAGATGCTGCATCTTTATCTTGGAGTACTTCATCATATGACCGGAGATCAGGTTCATGTCCTCCAGGGATCGAATCCAAAAACTCTCCCAAAACATGAACCTATTTAGGTTGCCTAACAACCCTCCCACTACGACAAGGCATTTTCTGCAATTGTGTATCATATGTGATACGTGTTGCAGTTTTCTTGTGGTATCTCATCTTGTACAGTTGGTACTAGGTTAGACATGTCCTTTATTATTTCTTTAAGAACAAATTTACTTATGAGCACGTGGTTTATTATATAGTACTTTTCTAAAAATCAGTCATTGATGCTAACAATGACCTTCTGATTTTTAAGACTATAAACCTATTTTTTTTTTTATCTAGGATAACTTACAAACAAGTGAACTCCTATCCAACTTATCATTATCTCTCTTTAACATATGTGCTAGATTACCCGAATCCGAATATGCTTCAAAATAGGCTTACGCCTATTCAACAATTCTATATGAGTAGAGAGTTATGACTTGGAAGGCACTATGTTCACTTTCATTTTCAGAGTTTATCCTTAAAACAAATTTGGTAATTTTCTGAATAACTCATCATCTATCTAATTATTCCATAAGAGTTCTTTACCTTCTTTCTACTACACCATTCTGTTGGGGTGTACCAGATGCAGTTAGTTGGGATTGAAATCCAACTTCTGATAAGTGACTCCTAAAATCTCTCAAGAGGTACTTGCCACTACGATCTTCCATAGTGACTTTTTACTTTATTTCTCCGCATCAACCTTGTACTCTTTGAACTAATCAAAGTACTTAGTCTTGCGGTACATTAAGTAAATTTATTTGTATCTTGAATAGTTGTCTATAAATTAGACAATATATTCAATACTACCTCTTGTCTGGATAGTCATAGGATCACACAAATCAGAATGAACCGATTTCAACATATCTTTGACTCCATACCCCTTGTACTTAAAAGCTTCTTGGTTATTTTTCTTCCAAGTAAGACTCGCAGGTTGGAAAGATTTCCACTACCAATGAACCCAAAAGTTCATCAGCTACCAATGAATCCTACTCAAGTATAACCTAGCTTTAGATGCCAAAGATATAATTGGTTCATTTTCGAAGGTTGCTTTCTCTTAAAATTAGAAGATGTGTTACTAATTTCCATTTGTTGCATCGTGGGAGTTATTGGATTATAAATTGTTAACCATCATACCAGAATAGATAACTTTCTTATTTTTCTTGATAACAACTTTGTTATCAAAATAGACATAATATCTATAATAGTTTAGAAACTGAAATCAGGTTCTTTCTAAACTTGGTACGTAAAGACAATTACTTAAAATCCATATTTTATTCTTATCAAAGGAAAAACATCTCCCACTGCAACAGTTACCACTTTTACAGTAGTGCCCATGTGGACGGTGATTTACCTTTCATTTAGTTGTCGGGTTTCCTGGAACCCTGCAATGAATTGCAGACATGATTAATGGCATCTTGTATCTACACTCCAGGTTCTGGTAGATAACACCACTAGACATGTTTCAACTAATGAATTAAATACACCTAAATTGTTCTTAGTTCTAAGAAGGCATCTACCTTAATGTCCAAGTCCTATTTCCAATCATTACAATTGGGACTACTAAGTCTTTTCTATAGTATGACTACTAGGGATTGACAAACATCCTAAGAATCACAAAATATTTGGTCAAGATCAACTCCTTAAAATCTCCATGAATTTTGTGTATACAAAATCGAAGAGGAGATTTTATTCATTAATTTTATTATCTCGTCAACTTTACTTTATGACGAATAAAATTAATAGTTGATCTATCTTTGATCAAATATTTGGTCAAAACTCTTTGAATTTAAAATAACATTGATTCCTCAAACAATATTATTTAAATTTACCAACACCTCAAACACCGTGAATTTTGCATGCCACGTTAGTGTGGACGTATACAAATTCAACATTTGCAAAAGGAGGGTTTTACCCATTAACTATCTTGTCAACGTATCTTTATGACAAATAAAATTATCTCAAACACCGTTAATTTTGTATGCCACGTTAGTGTGGTCGTATACAAAATCAATCATTTGTAAGAGGGGTTTTAACCCTTTAATTTTATTATCTTGTCAACCTAGTTTTATGACAAATTAATAGTTGGTTTCATTTGGTCACACAAATAATAGCAGTGACTCCGATGGGGAGGATACTATTAGATGTGTCTAAGTGTATACCATTACTTGACACTAAGTCCATTAATAAGATTATGCCCCTTCCGTTGGGGAAGATCACACGCTCTTAATTAACTTCCTATAGTCATCCAAAAATGGAAGTCTGTTCTAGTGATCCACAAACAAGCTCATCCGTTATAGAGGAAGGCACTCAGAGCCAACGCGCAAGCTTGTTTGCATCACTTACAAACCAGTAATGGAGACCATGGGATTTATTTAAAAATCCCTCTCCCACTTAGTTATTTATAAACGAGGAATTTTAACTATGCTAGCCTACTAGTCATGTATACTAACATGCACACACAGCACAATATAAAAGCAATAAATAGAAAATCTAATTTTCAACTATTATGGCTTTTATCTCTAGTTGTCCTCCGTGTGTTGTCATTCCAAGCTGCTGCCATATTTGGCCACCGCCACCGGGTCTAGCTGTCGCATCCATCTTGCTCCTAGTTCCGCTGCGCCTCTGGTCCTTAGAAGGTTCCACGCTTTGCAAGATTCGATCCGCGACATAAATAGAATTTTACATTTTGATCCTATATTCCATAAAAGGAATGTACATGTATCTAGATCAAAAATAAAATCCTAATAAAACTAAATACAGCTCCCACTGTATATTTTATAATACAATCATGCACACACATATAAATGCCCTTGACATGTCCAAGGGTCCAATCACACACATAATAACTAAAAGCCATAATAGTTGGATCCTGCATCCACAAAGTTAGCACATCCTACTATTAACCTGCCTAAATTATGTATGACATGTGCATAATTAAACTAATACCAAATACACAGAGGCAAAACCCTAGCTCTGATACCAATTGTTGGTTGCTACTCGGAAAGCCTAGAGGTTCCACTGTACAAAAATTTTGTACAAAGGTCTGAACCTTTTCCTAGCTACCATGTGTTCTTTTAAATTAAATTTTGGATCGCCTGCGGAACTTAACACGTTTGATCCAAAACTTAATCTATTTGTTCTTTTAGGTTTTGACTTGGATCTCCTGTAGAACTTAACACGTTCGACCCAAATCACCTTAAGTTATTAATTCCATTAAATATTAATTTCCATAATTGGTTCCCAGTACTGACGTGGCGAGGCACATGGCCTTCTTGGATATGGGAGCAACCACCACCGACTAGACAAAATCTTTTATAGAAATCTAATATTTAATTTCCTAAAATAACTTTAGGTTAACCGAAAAGAACAATCAAATCACAAGGAAAAATAAAACAAAAGAACACAACTTCGAAAAACATATTCGAAATACTAGAATCGTAAGCCTCTTGTATTTGGTATTATTTCCAAAAATAACTAGTATGATGCGGAAAGGAAAAATACTAGTTATACCTTTTAGAAAGACCTCTTGATCTTCTACCGTATTCCTCTTCTAACCTCGGACGTTGTGTGGGCAACGATCTTCCGAGATGAGAATCCACCAAAGCACCTTCTTCTCCTTTCTTCAAGTTTCGGCCAAGCACAAAGCTTCCAAAAGATGAAGATCTTTTTCCACCAACCAAGCTCCAAGGGATACAAGCTTTCTCTCTTCTTCTTCTTCTTCTCCAAGTAGTATCCGCCACCACAAGAGCTCCAAGCAAATAGAGAAGGTTCGCCACCACCAAGAGGAAGAGAGGAAGAGAGGTTGGCCACAACACCAAGGAAAAGAGGAGAGAAATAATAGAGGTTGTTCACCACGCCTTCTCTACCCCTCTTTTATAATCCTTGGTCTTGGCAAATAAGGAAATTTAATTAAAACTTCCTTAATTCTTTTTCCATGAAAAGGAAAAATTTATTTAATTAAAACAATTTTCCTTTTCTCAATTTACATGGCCACACCAAAGTTACAAACAAGGAGAGTTTTAATTAATTAAAACTTCCTAATTTGTCTCCAGAAATTTATAAAATTTCTCCAATAATTTAATCCTTCATGATTGGTTTATAAAAAAGAAATTTAATAAATTAAAATCTTTCTTTTAAACATGTGGATAAAAGAAAGTTATCTCTAAAATTAAAATCTCTTTTAATCTACAAATAAGGAAAGATATCAAATCTTTTCTCAATCTTTGTAGAAACTAATAAAAGAGAATTATTAATTTTTAAACTTTCTTTTAAATCATGAACATGGTTAAAAGGAAAGTTTTCTTAAAATTTAAAATCCTCCTTTAATCAACAAATAAGGAAAGATTTCAAATTTTAAACTCTCTTTAAACATGTAGATGATTTAAGAAAGTTTTACCAAAATTAAAACCATCCTTTTAAACTACAAATAAGGAAAGAGATTAATCTCTTCTCTTAATCTTTGTAGAAAACTATAAAAGGAAATTTTTAATTTTTAAACTCTCTTTTAAAATCATGATATCCACATAAGAAATAATTTTAATAAAAATCCTTTTAATATTCTAGTGGTCGGCCACCTAAGCTTGGGACCCAAGCTTTGGCCGGCCACCTAGCATGACTCATCCACTTGGTCTTGGCCGGCCCTAGCTTGGGTTCCAAGCTAGCTTGCCCGGCCCCATTGGATGGGTAAGAAGGTGGGTATGCGGTGGGTATAAATCTCTATATACTAGAGGCTACGATAGGGACCGAGAGGAGGAATTGGTTTTGGTCTCCCGATGAAATTAAGCATCCCGTGTTCGCCCTGAACACACAACTTAATTTCATCAATAATAATTCATTCCACTAAAGAACTATTATTGAACTACCGCACCAATCCCAAATTACATTTTGGGCTCCTTCTTATTATGAGTGTGTTAGTCTCCCTGTGTTTAAGATATCGAATGTCCACTAATTAAGTGAGTTACTGACAACTCATTTAATTAATATCTAAGTCCAAGAGTAGTACCACTCAACCTTATTATCATGTCGGACTAAGTCCACCTGCAGGGTTTAACATGACAATCCTTATGAGCTCCTCTTGAGGACATTATCAACCTAGTATCTCTAGGACACAGTTTCCTTCTATAATCAACAACACACACTATAAGTGATACCATTTCCCAACTTATCGGGTTTATTGATTTATCGAACTAAATCTCACCCATTGATAAATTAAAGAAATAAATATCAAATATATGTGGTTGTTATTATATTAGGATTAAGAGCACACACTTCCATAATAAATGAGGTCTTTATTCTTTTATAAAGTCAGTATAAAAGGAACGACCTCAAATGGTCCTACTCAATACACTCTAAGTGTACTAGTGTAATCATATAGTTAAGATAAACTAATACCTAATTACACTACGACCTTCCAATGGTTTGTTCCTTTCCATCTTGGTCGTGAGCTACTGTTTATAATTTATAAGGAACCGATAACATGATCTTAGATGTGACACCACACACCATGTTATCTACAATATAAATTAATTGAGCAACTACATTTATCATAAATGTAGACATTTGACCAATGCGATTCTTATTTCTAGATTAATGTTTATACCAAAAGCTAGGCTTTTAGTATACACTCTAACAATCTCCCACTTATACTAAAAGACTAAGCTGCCATATCTGCTGCCATACATCTGATTCCCAACCCTTCAACATATCCATCAAAAGCTCTTGCCTTAAGGACCTTAGTGAAAAGATCTATAGGTCATCACCTGATGCAATCTAGGCAGCAACAACTTCTCCTCGTTTATACGATTTCTCGTATTGGGTTGTACTTGCGCTCTATTGTGTTTACTTGCCTTATAGACTTATGGTTTCTTCGAGTTTGATACTGCACCAACATTATTACATTAAATTGTAACAATCTTTGGACAAACCAGAAATTATATCTAAGTCTATCTTGAGGTTATTGAGTCATTCAGCTTTATGGCTACCTCAGAGGCTTGCCATATACTAAGCTTCTATGGTGGAGTCCAGAAAAATACCTATGCTTATCACTCTTCCATAGTTATGACTATACCTCCTAAAGTAATCACAAAACCCCGAGGTTGACTTATTATTATCCCTATCCGATTGGAAGCCAAAATCCATGCAACCCACTAGGACCAAATTAACTGCCTTGTAAGCTAGCATATAATCTCTAGCGCCTCTAAGGTACTTTAATATATGCTTTACTGCAGTCCAATGTCCTTGTCAAGGGTTACTTTGATATCTGCTAACTATGCCCTTGGCAAAACAAATTTCAGATCTCGTGCATAGCATACATTAGGTTGTCTAACTGCCGAAGCATAAAGAACTGCCTACATGTCCTCAATCTTCTTTAATGTCATCGGAGACATCTCTTTAGATAAAGACACTCCATGCTTAAAAGGTAAGAAACATTTTGAGGAGTTTTGCATGCTTAAAACGAGCAAGGATTTTTCCGATGTATCAAGCTTGGAATAAATATATTTTTTCTTGTGATCCCTTATTACTTTGATCTTAAAAATATATACATTCTCCCAAGTCCTTTATATCGAATTATTTGGACAACCATACCTCTACTTCTGACAACATTTTGATATTGTTTCCAACTACAAAAAATGTTATCTACGTATAGTACAAGAAATACCACCACGTTTCCATCACATCTTTTGTATACACAAAACTTTATCCGTTTACTCAATAAATCCATAGGTGTGAATTACTTTGATAAACTGGATGTTCCAAGACCTTGAAGCTTTGTATCAGTCCATAGACTGATTGAGCTTGCACACAAGATGCTCTTAGCACTTTGCAATGAACCCTTCTGGTTGCTTTATATGGATGCTTTCTTCAAGACTTCCATTAAGGAATGCTGTCTTGACATCCACTTGCCAAATAGATAAAAGAATCTGGATAGAATTAAGCATGGCTACCAGTGAAAAAGTTTCCTTTTTCATCAAGTCTTGCTTTGAAAGTTACCACCTTCCTGTCTATCCCTCTTTTCCTATTATATACCTTTTTACACCCAACGGCTTTTACACCATTTGGTGATTCTATAAGCTTCCAGATTTTATTAGAATACATATATTCTAATTCTGTTATTCATTACTCTTTGCCAAGATGCTGCATCTTTATCTTGGAGTACTTCATCATATGACCGGAGATCAGGTTCATGTCCTCCAGGGATCGAATCCAAAAACTCTCCCAAAACATGAACCTATTTAGGTTGCCTAACAACCCTCCCACTACGACAAGGCATTTTCTGCAATTGTGTATCATATGTGATACGTGTTGCAGTTTTCTTGTGGTATCTCATCTTGTACAGTTGGTACTAGGTTAGACATGTCCTTTATTATTTCTTTAAGAACAAATTTACTTATGAGCACGTGGTTTATTATATAGTCCTTTTCTAAAAATCAGTCATTGATGCTAACAATGACCTTCTGATTTTTAAGACTATAAACCTATTTTTTTTTATCTAGGATAACTTACAAACAAGTGAACTCCTATCCAACTTATCATTATCTCTCTTTAACATATGTGCTAGATTACCCGAATCCGAATATGCTTCAAAATAGGCTTACGCCTATTCAGCAATTCTATATGAGTAGAGAGTTATGACTTGGAAGGCACTATGTTCACTTTCATTTTCAGAGTTTATCCTTAAAACAAATTTGGTAATTTTCTGAATAACTCATCATCTATCTAATTATTCCATAAGAGTTCTTTACCTTCTTTCTACTACACCATTCTGTTGGGGTGTACCAGATGCAGTTAGTTGGGATTGAAATCCAACTTCTGATAAGTGACTCCTAAAATCTCTCAAGAGGTACTTGCCACTACGATCTTCCATAGTGACTTTTTACTTTATTTCTCCGCATCAACCTTGTACTCTTTGAACTAATCAAAGTACTTAGTCTTGCGGTACATTAAGTAAATTTATTTGTATCTTGAATAGTTGTCTATAAATTAGACAATATATTCAATACTACCTCTTGTCTGGATAGTCATAGGATCACACAAATCAGAATGAACCGATTTCAACATATCTTTGACTCCATACCCCTTGTACTTAAAAGCTTCTTGGTTATTTTTCTTCCAAGTAAGACTCGCAGGTTGGAAAGATTTCCACTACCAATGAACCCAAAAGTTCATCAGCTACCAATGAATCCTACTCAAGTATAACCTAGCTTTAGATGCCAAAGATATAATTGGTTCATTTTCGAAGGTTGCTTTCTCTTAAAATTAGAAGATGTGTTACTAATTTCCATTTGTTGCATCGTGGGAGTTATTGGATTATAAATTGTTAACCATCATACCAGAATAGATAACTTTCTTATTTTTCTTGATAACAACTTTGTTATCAAAATAGACATAATATCTATAATAGTTTAGAAACTGAAATCAGGTTCTTTCTAAACTTGGTACGTAAAGACAATTACTTAAAATCCATATTTTATTCTTATCAAAGGAAAAACATCTCCCACTGCAACAGCTACCACTTTTACAGTAGTGCCCATGTGGACGGTGATTTACCTTTCATTTAGTTGTCGGGTTTCCTGGAACCCTGCAATGAATTGCAGACATGATTAATGGCATCTTGTATCTACACTCCAGGTTCTGGTAGATAACACCACTAGACATGTTTCAACTAATGAATTAAATACACCTAAATTGTTCTTAGTTCTAAGAAGATCTACCTTAATGTCCAAGTCCTATTTCCAATCATTACAATTGGGACTACTAAGTCTTTTCTATAGTATGACTACTAGGGATTGACAAACATCCTAAGAATCTCAAAAATATTTGGTCAAGATCAACTCCTTAAAATCTCCATGAATTTTGTGTATACAAAATCGAAGAGGAGATTTTATTCATTAATTTTATTATCTCGTCAACTTTACTTTATGACGAATAAAATTAATAGTTGATCTATCTTTGATCAAATATTTGGTCAAAACTCTTTGAATTTAAAATAACATTGATTCCTCAAACAATATTATTTAAATTTACCAACACCTCAAACACCGTGAATTTTGCATGCCACGTTAGTGTGGACGTATACAAATTCAACATTTGCAAAAGGAGGGTTTTACCCATTAACTATCTTGTCAACGTATCTTTATGACAAATAAAATTATCTCAAACACCGTTAATTTTGTATGCCACGTTAGTGTGGTCGTATACAAAATCAATCATTTGTAAGAGGGGTTTTAACCCTTTAATTTTATTATCTTGTCAACCTAGTTTTATGACAAATTAATAGTTGGTTTCATTTGGTCACACAAATAATAGCAGTGACTCCGATGGGGAGGATACTATTAGATGTGTCTAAGTGTATACCATTACTTGACACTAAGTCCATTAATAAGATTATGCCCCTTCCGTTGGGGAAGATCACACGCTCTTAATTAACTTCCTATAGTCATCCAAAAATGGAAGTCTGTTCTAGTGATCCACAAACAAGCTCATCCGTTATGGAGGAAGGCACTCAGAGCCAACGCGCAAGCTTGTTTGCATCACTTACAAACCAGTAATGGAGACCATGGGATTTATTTAAAAATCCCTCTCCCACTTAGTTATTTATAAACGAGGAATTTTAACTATGCTAGCCTCCTAGCCATGTATACTAACATGCACACACAGCACAATATAAAAGCAATAAATAGAAAATCTAATTTTCAACTATTATGGCTTTTATCTCTAGTTGTCCTCCGTGTGTTGTCATTCCAAGCTGCTGCCATATTTGGCCACCGCCACCGGGTCTAGCTGTCGCATCCATCTTGCTCCTAGTTCCGCTGCACCTCTGGTCCTTAGAAGGTTCCACGCTTTGCAAGATTCGATCCGCGACATAAATAGAATTTTACATTTTGATCCTATATTCCATAAAAGGAATGTACATGTATCTAGATCAAAAATAAAATCCTAATAAAACTAAATACAGCTCCTGCTGTATTTTAATACAATCATACACACACAGATAAATGCCCTTGACATGTCCAAGGGTCCAATCACACACATAATAACTAAAAGCCATAATAGTTGGATCCTGCATCCACAAAGTTAGCACATCCTACTATTAACCTGCCTAAATTATGTATGACATGTGCATAATTAAACTAATACCAAATACACAGAGGCAAAACCCTAGCTCTGATACCAATTGTTGGTTGCTACTCGGAAAACCTAGAGGTTTCACCATACAAAAATTTTGTACAAAGGTCTGAACCTTTTCCTAGCTACCATGTGTTCTTTTAAATTAAATTTTGGATCGCCTGCGGAACTTAACACGTTTGATCCAAAACTTAATCTATTTGTTCTTTTAGGTTTTGACTTGGATCTCCTGCGGAACTTAACACGTTCGACCCAAATCACCTTAAGTTATTAATTCCATTAAATATTAATTTCCATAATTGGTTCCCAGTACTGACGTGGCGAGGCACATGGCCTTCTTGGATATGGGAGCAACCACCACCGACTAGACAAAATCTTTTATAGAAATCTAATATTTAATTTCCTAAAATAACTTTAGGTTAACCGAAAAGAACAATCAAATCACAAGGAAAAATAAAACAAAAGAACACAACTTCGAAAAACATATTCGAAATACTAGAATCGTAAGCCTCTTGTATTTGGTATTATTTCCAAAAATAACTAGTATGATGCGGAAAGGAAAATACTAGTTATACCTTTTAGAAAGACCTCTTGATCTTCTACCGTATTCCTCTTCTAACCTCGGACGTTGTGTGGGCAACGATCTTCCGAGATGAGAATCCACCAAAGCACCTTCTTCTCCTTTCTTCAAGTTTCGGCCAAGCACAAAGCTTCCAAAAGATGAAGATCTTTTTCCACCAACCAAGCTCCAAGGGATACAAGCTTTCTCTCCTTCTTCTTCTTCTTCTCCAAGTAGTATCCGCCACCACAAGAGCTCCAAGCAAATAGAGAAGGTTCGGCCACCACCAAGAGGAAGAGAGGAAGAGAGGTTGGCCGACAACACCAAGGAAAAGAGGGAGAGAAATAATAGAGGTTGTTCACCACGAAGGCTTCTCTACCCCTCTTTTATAATCCTTGGTCTTGGCAAATAAGGAAATTTAATTAAAAACTTCCTTAATTTTTTTTCCATGAAAAGGAAAAATTTATTTAATTAAAACAATTTTCCTTTTCTCAATTTACATGGCCGGCCACACCAAAGCTACAAACAAGGAGAGTTTTAATTTATTAAAACTTCCTAATTTGTCTCAGAAATTTATAAAATTTCTCCAATAATTTAATCCCTTCATGATTGGTTTATAAAAGAAAATTTAATAAATTAAAATCTTTCTTTTAAACATGTGGATAAAAGAAAGTTATCTCTAAAATTAAAATCTCTTTTAATCTACAAATAAGGAAAGATATCAAATCTTTTCTCAATCTTTGTAGAAACTAATAAAAGAGAATTATTAATTTTTAAACTTTCTTTTAAATCATGAACATGGTTAAAAAGGAAAGTTTTCTTAAAATTTAAAATCCTCCTTTAATCAACAAATAAGGAAAGATTTCAAATTTTAAACTCTCTTTTAAACATGTAGATGATTTAAGGAAAGTTTTTACCAAAAATTAAAACCATCCTTTTAAACTACAAATAAGGAAAGAGATTAATCTCTTCTCTTAATCTTTTGTAGAAAACTATAAAAGGAAATTTTTAATTTTTAAACTCTCTTTTAAAATCATGATATCCACATAAGAAATAATTTTAATAAAAATCTTTTTTAATATTCTAGTGGCCGGCCACCTAAGCTTGGGACCCAAGCTTTGGCCGGCCACCTACATGACTCATCCACTTGATCTTGGCCGGCCCTAGCTTGGGTTCCAAGCTAGCTTGGCCGGCCCCATTGGATGGGTAAGAAGGTGGGTATGCGGTGGGTATAAATCTCTATATACTAGAGGCTACGATAGGGACCGAGAGGAGGAATTGGTTTTGGTCTCCCGATGAAATTAAGCATCCCGTGTTCGCCCCGAACACACAACTTAATTTCATCAATAATAATTCATTCCACTAAAGAACTATTATTGAACTACCGCACCAATCCCAAATTATATTTTGGGCTCCTTCTTATTATGAGCGTGTTAGTCTCCCTGTGTTTAAGATATCGAATGTCCACTAATTAAGTGAGTTACTGACAACTCATTTAATTAATATCTAAGTCCAAGAGTAGTACCACTCAACCTTATTATCATGTCGGACTAAGTCCACCTGCAGGGTTTAACATGACAATCCTTATGAGCTCCTCTTGAGGACATTATCAACCTAGTATCTCTAGGACACAGTTTCCTTCTATAATCAACAACACACACTATAAGTGATACCATTTCCCAACTTATCGGGTTTATTGATTTATCGAACTAAATCTCACCCATTGATAAATTAAAGAAATAAATATCAAATATATGTGGTTGTTATTATATTAGGATTAAGAGCACACACTTCCATAATAAATGAGGTCTTTATTCTTTTATAAAGTCAGTATAAAAGGAACGACCTCAAATGGTCCTACTCAATACACTCTAAGTGTACTAGTGTAATCATATAGTTAAGATAAACTAATACCTAATTACACTACGACCTTCCAATGGTTTGTTCCTTTCCATCTTGGTCGTGAGCTACTGTTTATAATTTATAAGGAACCGATAACATGATTTTCTGTATGTGACACCACACACCATGTTATCTACAATATAAATTAATTGAGCAACTACATTTATCATAAATGTAGACATTTGACCAATGCGATTCTTATTTCTAGATTAATGTTTATACCAAAAGCTAGGCTTTTAGTATACACTCTAACAACTTGGACTTTACCGAATCAAGTCAACTCAAGTCGGGTCAACCAGGTCAACTTTGACCGAAGGTTGCACCCATAATCTCCCAAGTTTGTATTCTTGTCAAACATCAAGATACAACTTTTCTATTCTCGTCAAACATCAAAATACAACTCGAGTCAGGTCAACTCGAGTCGGGTCAACTCGAGTCGGGTCAACCAGGTCAACCTTGACCTAAGGTTGCCCCAACAATCTCCCCCTTTTTGATGTTTGACAAAAATCATAATCAAGTTAGGTTAACCCGATAACCTAACTTAGGTTTTCCAATAGTTCTCCAATCAATGTTCTTCCTTGAACATTCTCCCCAAACTTCAATGTTCTTCCTTGAACATTTTCTAGACATTTCTCCCCCTTTTTGACACACATCAAAAAGAGTGAATCAAGGTTAAGAGTTTCTTCCTAATGAAAGTCCCATACCTTTCATTGAAACCCTTAATTTCCCCCTTGATACTAAAGACAATAATCAACTTAGTGATAATCCCATATCACTCATCCTCAGAAATCGAGTAAAAACTCCCCTAAAAGTCAACTCCCTTTTGACCAATAGGTAAAACTCCCCCTAAAGGTCAACTCCCCCTTGACCATTGCACCAATAATGTCTTGGAGAGTTTCAACCCTTTAGAAATCTAAAACACCAACTTCCACAGCTGAAATTTCAGACAATCAGTCGAAAATCAGTATTTTGGCACGCTCCGATCGGTCACCAGACCGATCAGAACTCCTCTGGATCGGTCACCAGACCGATCAGACTTCCCTGGATCGGTCCAGTGACCGATCCACACTACTTTGGACCGATCAGGATCTTCTCTGATCGGTCCACAACTCTCTGATAAGAGTTCTGAATTTTTTCTTCCCGAAATTCAGAAACCCCTAAAAAATTACAGAAAATTCCAAAAATTGTAAAATTTTGAGGATACATTCCTCATAACATATATTATCATGGAAAAATAGTTTTATATGAAAATAACTTCCATTTTTAAATCTTGATACAAAGTTTGAAAAACTTTGAAATAGCTCAAGGTTAATCCATCTTTGTATCAACTTGCTTAATGATGAATGCTATCACTAGAAAAGCTTCATCAAGGTTTTTCAAATCAATTTTGAAATGATTTTAAACCATTCAATTTAGGACCACAATCTTAGGGCTAAATGTACATGACTTGTACACAAGCTTTCCCTATGATCCTCAATTTAGAATTAGGCTCATCTAGGTACAAGAACTATGCACCTTGATCCTAACTCATAATCCTAATATCTCACACACATCTAAGGTGTATCAAACACATCCAAGTCAATTTTGATGTGAGATATGGGTTTAGGTCATCTTAAGCTAAGTTCTCATGCATTTTCTAAACAACAATTTGATCTCCATATCAAATTGTGTTTTTATCCTTAAATCAATTTAATTGATCATAAATGCAAGAGATGATGACATGGCATAAAATAATATCATAAGTGAAACCATGTGCCAATGTCATGATGTCATGTCATAAAGTATGAAACTTAAATAAGGCATGACATATAACTAACCTAAGCATTATCATGACATTTCAAATGATAATAAAATAAATATGATGTCATGACATGGCATATGGCAAACAACATATGGCAAATAACATATAAAGGTATAGAAAATACCTAATTCTAGCCTTAGTTGCCATTTTTGATAATTTTGATCATTTTGCCACAAATTCTAAATTCCTAAGTGTAATAGACCTAAAATCATATACTAAAGATTTTTAGATCACTATGTGCCAATTAGATTGATCTTAGTAAACTCCTCAAATGTGGTTGGCACATCCTAATCACCTTAGGAATGAGTAAAATTTTAAATTTCATTTTCAAGGCTTGATTACACCTTGAAAATTCCTAAAATGCCACCTTTTGCCATGATTAGGTTAACTACCTTTCCAATTAAGGTTGGCACACCCTAACCCATCTAGCGTGATGGAATCACGCTCCTAGGAACCCAAAACCTATTTGAGCTCATTGGGTTCACTAAATATTCACTAGGGATGACTTCCCTAGCAACCCTCCTAATGACCCTCCTAGGCTTTAAAGCCTTGGTCATTTGGGACTCATCAAGATCAACTCTAGGGGTGACTCCCCTTGTGACCTTGGTGATGGTCTTCCTAGCCCTAGTTCTTGTTCCATAATCGAATGGAACATTATGATAAGTGGGCTTGGCCACTTGAGACTTAGGTTTGTGACTCAAACCTCTCATGTCCTTGGGCTTTTGCTTTTGACCCTTAGACCCTAGAGTTGACTTCTCCAAATTCTTAAGAGTCTTTTCTAAGGTGTCAAGTCTTGACCTCAAGACTTGATTTTCCTTCTCTAATACCTCAAGCTTTAATTTTCTATTTTTCTTTGAGGTATTCCTAAGCATATGTCTAGTTGTTTTGGGATTCCTACCTAGGTTTTCCTTAACCTTAGATGAGTTAATTCTAGGATTGGTATTTCTAGTATCGTCCTTATCTAGACTAACATGTTTGGCACCTAAGCACATGTATTGGTTTCTATGTTTATTATGCTTATCATCATTGGTAATTGCAATAAAGCTACTAGCATGTTTCTTATTAGAATTGCAATAATGTGCCTTAAAAGATACCTTAGGGTTTGCCTTAGCTCCCCCCCATAGATGTGCTTGGTCTCTTGTCCTTGTGAGGTTGCCTCCCCCTCGAACATTGGCTCCTATAATGTCCCCTTTGCTTGCATTGGAAGCACACCACGTGCTCCTTGCCCTTGTGTATCGGGACTCCGACTTCCTTGACTTTTGGTGCCGGTGGAGTCTTCCTAATCCTCTTTGGACATTTACTCTTGTAATGCCCATATTCCCTACACTCAAAGCACATTATATGTAATTTACTTGAAATTAAGTTGCTTGAGTTACCTAGGGTTGAGGATGAACATAAACTCTCTTCTTCATCCCTTCCGGAGGTAGAGGCTTCTTCTTGCACCAATCTTGATGAAGAACTCTCCTCCTCTTCTTCCTTAGATGTTGAGTAGCCCTCAACTTCTAATTCCATACCTCCATGATGTGAGCTACTTGGCTCACTTGACTCCTCTTCATGACTTGAATTGGAGCTCTCCTCATGGAACTTAGCCAAGTTGTTCCACAACTCCTTGACATTATTGTATCCACCTATCTTACACAAGGTATCATTAGGTAATGAAAATTCAAGGATTTTCGTTACCTCATCGTTGATTGTGGATTGGTGGATTTGTTCCTTCGTCCACTTCTTCTTCTCGAGAGGTTCTCCCTTTTTATCCACCGGAGGAGTAAAACCTACTTGTACACAATTCCAATTCACTAGGTTAGTCATAAGAAAATACTTCATTCTTACCTTCCAAAACGCGAAGTTGTCGCGATCGTAGAAGGGTGGAATCGTGACATCTTCTCCAAGTTGATCCATTCTCTAGCTTGTGCCCCCCGGGTGTTAATCCGACGAAGAGCGACCTCGCTCTGATACCACTTGTTAGGACCTTCGGATAGCGGCTAGAGAGGGGGGTGTGAATAGCCGACCTCAAATTATCGTTTCTTCCTACAATTTAGGTTAGCGCAGCGGAAATACAATGTAGAAACGAAAGTGGAGAAGATCAAACCTCAAACGCGACGATATAACGAGGTTCGGAGATGATACTCCCACTCATCGGCGTGTCTGTAAGGTGGACGAATCCTATCAATCCGTCGGTGGATGAGACCCCGGAAAATCGGCTAATAAATACTCCTTCTGGGTGGAGAAACCTCGCCACAATCTCTTTTGCAACAACAATAAAGGAGTACAAGAAATAAAGCAAGAAACAATGGATAATATGAATGTAAATACACTCTACCAAGTTTGCTTGCCTTCTTCTCGTCGACTGGAGTCCGTTGATGAAGCAGCAACTTCACGGATGATGCCAACAGCAGCTGATCAACCAGTCGAGGGAAGCTCACACGAAGCTTTAGCAAAGAGGAGCTCAGCAAAGCTCAAATCGCAGTAAGGAGGAAGAGCAAGAACTAGAAGTCTACTCTACTGTAGAGGCCCTTGATTTATATGAACCTGCGAAGAAGAAGAAAGAAGAAATCTAGCCGTTGTGTCTCAACGGCTAGACCTGGACCGATTAGGCTCCACCCTGATCGGTCCAGGATGGCTCTGATCGGTCAGGGGACCGATCAGGCCCTAGGCTGATCGGTCCCTAGACCGATCCCTACTCTCACAGAGAGTTGTTGCCGCGATCTCTTATCGGTCTGTGGACCGATCAGGCCCTAGTCTGATCGGTCCCCAGACTGATCCCAACTCTCACAGAGAGTTGGTTGCCAGAGCCCTGATCGGTCTGTGGACCGATCAGGCCATTCCTTCTCCCAATCTGTTTGGTTACTGATCGGTCACCAGATCGATCAGATGACCCAGTGTATCACTGGATCGGTCTGCAAACCGATCCAATTTCCCAGCCTTAAACTCTAAAGCTTTTCTGATCTAGAGAACGAGCTACCAAGCCCTCTCTGACCTAGTCCGGAGAACGAGCTACCGAGCCCTCTCCGACTTCCACGTCCGGTCCAAAGAACGAGCTACCGAGCCCTCTCTGACCTAGTCCAGAGAATGAGCTACCGAGCCCTCTCCAACTTCATCCAGTCCAGAGAACGAGCTACCGAGCTCTCTCTGACCTAGTCTGGAGAACGAGCTACCGAGCCCTCTCTGACTTCATCCGGTTCAGAGAACGAGCTACCGAGCCCTCTCTGACCTAGTCCGGAGAATGAGCTACCGAGCCCTCTCCGACTTCCACGTCCGGTCCAGAGAACGAGCTACCGAGCCCTCTCTGACCTAGTCTGGAGAACGAGCTACCGAGCCCTCTCCGACTTCATCCGGTCCAGAGAACGAGCTACCGAGCCCTCTCTGACCTAGTCCGGAGAATGAGCTACCGAGCCCTCTCCGACTTCGTCTGGTCCAGAGAACGAGCTCCCGAGCCCTCTCTGACCTAGTCCGGAGAACGAGCTGCTGAGCCCTCTCCGACTTCCCATGCCAAGCTTCCATACTTGGACTTCTCCCGTGCCAAGCTCCCTGCTTGGACTTTTCCGTGCCAAGTCTCCATACTTGGACTTTTCCCGTGCCAAGCTCCCTGCTTGGACTTTTCCGTGCCAAGTCTCCATACTTGGACTTTTCCGTGCCAAGTCTCCATACTTGGACTTTTCCCGTGCCAAGCTCCCTGCTTGGACTTTTCCGTGCCAAGTCTCCATACTTGGACTTTTCCCCGTGCCAAGCTCCCTGCTTGGACTTTTCCGTGCCAAGTTTCCATACTTGGACTTTTCCCGTGCCAAGTCTCCATACTTGGACTTTACCGAATCAAGTCAACTCTAGTCGGGTCAACCAGGTCAACCTTGGCCGAAGGTTGCACCCACAATCTCCCAAGTTTGTATTCTTGTCAAACATCAAGATACAACTTTTCTATTCTCGTCAAATATCAAAATACAACTCGAGTCAGGTCAACTCGAGTCGGGTCAACCAGGTCAACTTTGACCTAAGGTTGCCCCAACAGTGCTCACAGCTTGGCTTGTCTATCACTCTCTCTATTTGCCCGGTCGCGATTTCTTGTCGCTCGCTCGATTCTATTTGAGTCACTTGCTCGGCATCGCCACAGCTACTCGTTCAACGTAACAAGACGAGCCCAGTGATCTGATTCTGCAGTGATTCTATTTTACATCAGGCTTGGTCTAGTCAGTCGGACTTGCGCCTCCTTCGACTAGACTTGAGGGGGAGGCTTGTGATACGGATATGGCTGAAGGGCATAGAGGGAGTTTGAGGAAAGGAGAGGGGCAATAGGGTCATATCACTGTTTAGGGCATTGAGGGAAGAGGGAGACACGGTAGCAAGGGAAAGGGGGGGGGGGGGAGTTTGGGGTTGGGGGTCCGACAACATCACAACCGGATTCGATCATCTAGGGGCCGGGTGTTTAGGTCCAACGTCGATCCCGCTCTCGATCCGAGCCCTCGCTGTCATTATGTTTCGACTCGACGTTTGTGATGTTTTTATGCTTTGGTCATTGTGTCGCTATTGTATCCCGGCCTGCGAGCCGTGGTCGTCTTTCGGATTGTATGCTGTGTCTACCCTTCAGGGTGTTGTTATTTCCCAGTCTGCGTGCAAGTGTCTTATCCTAGTCTGTGTGCCGATTACCGATTTTGTGTCTCGGCCTGCGTGCTGTTCTCGTGTCTCGTCTTGCGTGTCGATCTCGTATCTCGACTTACGTGCCGATCTCGTGTCCCGACCTATGTGCCGATCTCGTGTCCCGGCCTGCGTGTCGATCTCATGTCCCGGCTTGTGTGCTGATCTCGTGTCCCAGCTTGTGTGCCGATCTGGTGTCCCGGCCTGCGTGTCGATTGCCGACCTCATGTCCCGGCCTGCGTGCTGATCTTGTGTCCCATCCTGCGTGCCGATCTCGTGTCTTGACCTACATGCCGACATTTTAGCCCGGCCTGCGTGCCGAAGTCATATCCTGACCTGTGTGCCGCTAGTACCTCCCTGCCTGCGTGCCAGTGTTTTATCTCAACCTGCAGCTCGTCTTCCGGTTCCAGGCCGCGTCCGGCTTCGCGCCATCAGATTCGGCTCTTCATCCGGCTCCGAGTCACCTGCTCTTCCGGGTCGCGACAACTTAAGCAGCGCCCCATCCGAGGGTGCCCCCCTGGGCCAAGGTACGTTTTCCGTACTCACTCCTCATTTATCTCATAATTATATTATTAGTCTGTTATTCATATGTTCGTTGGATCCACCTCGAGCCTCAGGGTACCAGGGACCGGGGGGAGCCGGTCGCTGGCTGCAGGTAGTATTGACCAGAGGACTTTTGAAGACTTGGTCAACACATAAGCCATCTCAGCACACCCCTCCTTCTAGACATCGCGACTCGGTCAACATTCTCATCACTTCATCCGACGATCCATCCAACTTAGATTCCGGACAGAATCAACCTACATATACTTCCCTTCATATCTATAGAGTTGATATTAAAGAGATCGTTAACATAACATATCTATATTTGAACAAGAAAGAATTAATGAATGAGATGATAATCCAGTTGGTAGCTAGCTAATTAATGCGGCGGGCACCAAGAGGTGGCGAAGCTTTGAACAACGGGTGGAGAATGGTATGGTAATTCTCAATTTGTACTCGATAATATATCCAAAATTATAAAATAATAATAAAAAAACTAAGTTAACCTAAATAAAGGAAAGGATTTTTTTTATTTCGCTCATTAGAACCGTAAATAAGCTGAATTTTTAGGATGTTTAAACTTATTTAAATACTCAAGTTTAACTTAAGTCAAATCTAAATCAAACTAAGTTAATTTTAAAAAATTACACTAAATCATATTTAATTATTCTAAATTAACAAACTTTTAGAACGATAATTTAATTTGACCTATTATATATTGACATTAATGATTTTGTGAACATGAATATGTCCGAAAAATCTAATTCGTATATAAAAAATCATTGATCTCAATATATTAGGTCAAATTGATATTTAAAGGCATATATATAATCAGGAGAACTAGAATAATATATAGAAACCAGTTTCATGTCATTCCAAGCTCTCTAGGTCCATCAATCGATTTTGAACATATTTATTTATTTATTTATTTAACAAAAAAGGTCATTTTTGCGACAAAATCCATGGATTTGTCGCCAAATCTGCAATGAATCCATGGATTTGTCATAGATATTTTTTTTCTTATAAACCTATGATCTTTCCCATGTGTTTTTAATGTGAGACTATGTTTACAATCTTGCAACCCCAACAATCCCCCCTCAAACAAAAGACCACAGGCTTCCCACGTCCGATCCTCGACCCACTAGGTCTTCCTGTCCCTCAGGACACCCGACCTAGTAGGACTTCCTTGTCTAGCCATAACTAGGACTTCCTGCCTGATGTCAGGTCCTCTTGATTCGAACATAGGAGCCTCCACTTTCTTTATTTGAGGTCAATATTGTACCCACATGGCTCAATCAGGTCATAGCTCTTGTGCACAGTCGACGGTTAAACCTTTTGCCAGTCCGGGTTCTGATACCAATTGTAGGATCGAAAAGAATTTAGATATCTCCACAATGGTATGATATTGTCCACTTTGGACCTAAGTCCTCATGGTTTTACTCTTGAGCTCTATCCAAAAGGCTTCATGCCAATGGAGATATCTTTTCTCTTATAAACCCATGATCTTTCCCATGTATTTTCATATAGGACTATGTTTGTAACCTTGCAACCCCAACACTATGTGTTCTTTTAGTTCTCCTAATTATATTCATGTTTTCAAACATTAATTTGACATAATATATTAAGTATAGTGATTTTGTAAACATGAATGTGCCCAAAACATCTAATTCATGCTCGATAAATAATTGATCTCAATATATTAGGTCAAATTGATGTTTAAAGATATGGATATAATCAGGAGAACTAAAAGAACATATAGAAATTAATTTTATATCATTCCAAGCTCTCTAGGTTCATCAACCAGCTTCGAACATCTTTATTTTTATTTTTAAAAAATGGTCATTCTATGACAAATTCATGGATTCGTCGCAAATTTGTGAACGAATCCACAAATTTGTGGCATAATGACCAATTTTTTAAAACATAAATATGTCCAAAGTTGGTTGATGAACTTAGAGAGTTTAGAATGATATGAAATCAACTCTTATGTGTTCTTCTAGTTCTTCTAATTATATTTGTGTCTTGAAATATTAATTTGACTAAATATATAGAGATCAGTGATGTTTTTGAACATGAATGTGCTTAAAAATCTAATTCATGTTCAAAAAATTATTTATCTCAATATATGTAAAATATCGAAAAAGGACGCATAATCATAAGGGAAGTTTTCGAAATTTTTAGAAATTTTCTGAAAATTTTTCGGAGCTCATATAATGAGTTTAAGGGGATCAAATATTGGGCCCCGGGAAATCCTGTTTAGACTACCCCATTTAAGCGAGGAAAAGTTTTGTTTTCTTTTTCTTTTTTCTTTTATTTCCTTTTCCCCGCCGAACCCGCGCCTCACCCGTCGCTCACCATCGTCGTTTCTCTTCTCTTCCCCAACGGACGCGCCAACACCGTTCACCCGACGGCGCCGCAACCGCGACGTTCCTCCTTCCTCGCGTATAAGCCTTCGGCTGAGGGAGCCGTTCTGAGTCTTCTTCCCAATTCCTTTTTTTTCCCCGTGAGCCCTAGCCCCGGCCGACCCGCGACTCCCTCCCTTCCCTCTGTTGGTGCAACCTTATGTCAAGGTTGACCTGGTTGACCCGACTCGAGTTGACCTGACTCGAGTTGTATTTTGATGTTTGACGAGAACATGATGGGAGATTGTTGGTGCAACCTTAGGTCAAGGTTGACCTGGTTGACCAGACTCGAGTTGACTTGACTCGAGTTGTATTTTGATGTTTGACGAGAACAAGCTTGGGAGATTGTGGGTGCAACTCGTGGTCAAGGTTGACCTGGTTGACCCGAGGTGAGTTGACCTGACTCGAAAAAGTCCAAGCAGGGAGCTTGGCACGGGAAAAGTCCAAGCAGGGAGCTTGGCATGGGAAAAGTCCAAGCAGGGAGTTTGGCATGGTGAAAAGTCCAAGCAGGGAGCTTGGCACGGGAAAAGTCCAAGTATGGAGACTTGGCACGGAGAACTCCAAGTATGAAAGCTTGGCACATGGGAAGTCGGAGAGGGCTCGGTAGCTCGTTCTCTGGATTGTGGTCAGAGAGGGCTCGGGAGCTCGTTCTCTGGACCGGATGGAAGTCGGAGAGGGCTCGGTAGCTCGTTCTTCGAACTGTGGTCAGAGAGGGCTCGGTAGCTCGTTCTCTGGACCGGATGTGGAAAGTCCTGGTGAGTGAAGCCAGGCAGACGGATAAGTCCTGGTGAGTGAAGCCAGGCAGTGGGAAAGTCCTGGTGAGTGAAGCCAGGCAGTTGGAAAGTCCTGGTGAGTGAAGCCGAGCAGATTGAAAATCCTGGTGAGTGAAGCCAGGTGAAAACCCTAGTGAGTGAAGCTAGGTGAATGTCCTGGTGAGTGAAGCCGGGCAAGGGAAAATCCAGATGGATCAAGGGTGATCAGACATCTGGTGTTGAGAAGGTCAAGTAGGTCAAGGGAGTGACCGGATACTTGACACGAAGAGAAAAGTCCAAGTGGGTCAAAGGGATTGACCGGACACTTGGTAGGGAGTCTTAGCAGGTCAAGGGAGTGACCAGATGCTAAGCATGAGATACCAATAGGTCAAGGTTGACCGGATATTGGTTTGAAAGGCGTGGGACTTGGTTTGGGCAAAAACCAAGAGCTGGATCGATCAGTGGATCGATCCAGTGATACACTAGGTTATCTGATCGGTCTGGTGACCGATCAGTAACCAAACAGTATGCTACTGTATGTTATCTGATCGGTCTCCGGACCGATCAGAAAGCGAACAGAAGGCAAAGAGAAAAGGAGGGGATCGGTCTGTGGACCGATCCACATGCACCCTGATCGGTCCACAGACCGATCAGGAGACGATCAGAGAGTTGGGAGAAGAGTGCTGATCGGTCTGGGGACCGATCAGCATAGGACCGATCAGGGTGGAGCCTGATCGGTCCAGATATATCCGTTGAGAGACAACGGCTATCTCCGTCTTCTTCGCTGTCTTCTTTACAGTGCAGGTTATAAAAGGAGATCGAGGGCTTCTACGCTACTGCTTCCTCTTCTTCCTACGGACTGCTAAAGCATTTTCTGCTTGAGCTTTGTTGAGCTCTTCTTCGCTGAAGCTTCGCGTGAGCTTTCCTCGGCTGGGGTCTCCAACAGTTGCTGCTGTATTTGGCCCGTGAAGTTGCTGCTTCATCAACAGCCGACGAGAAGGCAAGATTGTTTGTTTTTACATTCATATTGTTGCTTCTTCTTGTGTATTCTTGTACTCCTATTCTTGCTGGTGCAAGAAAGATTGTGGCGAGGTTTCTCCACCCAGAAGGAGTATATATATTAGCCGGTTCTCCGGGGACTCATCCACCGACGGATTGATAGGCTTCGTCCACCTTACGGACACGCCGAGGAGTAGGAGTATATCTCCGAACCTCGTTACATCGACGCGTGTTGAGGTTTGATCTTCTTGTCTTTGTTTCTTTGTTTTATTTTCCACTGCGCTAACGTCAACTTGTAGAAAGAAATGAGCGATTTGGGGCAGCTATTCACACACCCCCTCTCTAGCCGCGATCATCGATCCTAACACCCTCTTCACCGGCACTTGAGCAAGTGTCGGCCAACCTTTCTCCTCAAGCCAGCAACCGAAGCCTGCTGGATCGGGCCAGACCCTTCGACCGTCGGCGTGAAGAGGTAATTAGGGCTCCGAGGGTAAGCAAATGAACCTTCTTTCTCGCATATGCAAGCATATGCAAGCATATGCAAGCATTTAACTTTCTTAAACATAAACAAGCATTTAACTTTCTTAAACTTGCTTTTTCTTAACTTATCTTGAAACTTGGAAATTCTTTAAACTTGAAAACTTTTCTAAAGCATATACTTGAAAATAAATAGCTTCACTTGGGATCCCTGAGGCGTAAGTACCATCTCATGCGCGTTCCCTAATAGGTTGGGGTAGCGAGCCATCAATCGTAAAAGAGCAGACCTTGGTCTACTAGGGCCAAGACCTTGGAATTGGACACCTGGATTTATTTACGACAACCTTGGAAGTCGGGTATTGACCTTTCAAAGTAAAATATCTTAATTACTTCTTCTTTAAATGCCTTGGCATTTTAACAAACATCTTGTGTGCCAAAATCCCTAAAGTCTTGACTTTGGGATCTACTTAAGGTCTTGGCCTTTTTCTTTCTTTTCTTTATCTTTCTTATACTTTTCTTAAACTCAAAATACTATTAGGGTATTTTTCCATATGCATCTATAAGTGAAACTAACTAGGTAACACACAATCATGCATAGAAAACAATAGAAATATGCACATACAATATTTCTACGACGAGAAATCAACGGAAAACACCTCTTACTGCAGGTGAGCAGTACTTACCGTAATATCTTGAACTTACTAACGCGAAAACTCTCTAGGATTCCGGTGAAACTTGAGATCCTCGTGCTTTGCTTACGTCCACGTGTTCCTCTCGTCGAGACGAGTCACAAGACATGTCAGCAATACACAATGTATTTCATGTCTCCATTCTAAAGAAGTGCGTCCACGACCCCAACCAAGTGATTCAACCTCAGTCAGTGCAGATCCAGGAGGATCTTAGCTATGAGAGCAGACCTACACAGATAGTGGACAGAGGAGTTAAAAGACTCAGAAACAAAGAAGTGCAACTAGTGAAGGTCATTTGGCAAAATCAGAAGCATGAGGAAACTACTTGGGAGCGTGAGGACAGTATGAGGAAAAAATATCCAGAATTATTCTAAGTTCGAGGACGAACTTTTTATAAGGTATGGGGAATTGTAACATCCCAAATTTCCTTGTTTTGAGTCCTAAAAGTGCTTATAAATATTTAGAAATGCTTTAGAAATATTCTAGAGATTTTTAGAAATTTTTAGAGTATTTTTATAGAATTTTCGGAGGTCGTTTGGTATTTTTACCAAAAGAAATAAAGTTACGGTAAAAAGTTGTTAAGCCGAGATTCGACCCCGGAACCTCTTAGTAAGCAAAGTCTTAAGAATGTCAGGATAACAAGGTGCCCCAGCAGGGGTATGTTGAAAGAAGAGAGAGCAGAATAATTTTATGCAGAGAAAAGTTAATAAATACCCTTAGGTATAAATAGAAGAACTTAAGTGAAATAAGGGGATTCTCGACCTAATTCCTCCTCTTTCTTTTGTGCGCCAAATTTCTCCTGGGTTTGGGCGAAAAACAAAAGAAGCCTAGGGCTGCTTGTGGTGGCCGACTAGGACAAGTTTCGAGGGAGCTTTTGGATATTTTTCGACTCGTCTCGACGAGAGGAACGCGTGGACGTAAGCAAAGCACGAGGATCTCAAGTTTCACCGGAATCCTAGAGAGTTTTCGCGTTAGTAAGTTCAAGATAATACGGTAAGTACTGTTCACCTGCAGTAAGAGGTGTTTTCCGTTGATTTCTCGTCGTAGAAATATTGTATGTGCAGATTTCTATTGTGTTCTATGCATGATTGTGTGTTACCTAGTTAGTTTCACTTATAGATGCATATGGAAAAATACCCTATTAGTATTTTGAGTTTAAGAAAAGTATAAGAAAGATAAAGAAAAGAAAGAAAAAGGCCAAGGCCTTAAGTAGATCCCAAAGTCAAGACTTTAGGAATTTTGACACACAAGATGTTTGTTAAAATGCCAAGGCATTTAAAGAAGAAGTAATTAAGATATTTTACTTTGAAAGGCCAGTACCCGACTTCCAAGGTTGTCGTAAATAAATCCAGGTGTCCAATTCCAAAGTCTTGGCCCTGGTAGACCAAGGTTTGCTCTTTTACGATTGATGGCTTGCTACCCCCAACCTATTAGGGAACGCGCATGAGATGGTACTTACGCCTTAGGGATCCCAAGTGAAGCTATTTATTTTCAAGTATATGCTTTAGCAAAGTTTTCGAGTTTAAAGAATTTCCAAGTTTCAAGATAAGTTAAGAAAAAGCAAGTTTAAGAAAGTTAAATGCTTGTTTATGTTTAAGAAAGTTAAATGCTTGCATATGCTTGTTGCCTTGAGTTAAACATGTTTTAGTTCCTCTATTAGTACGAAAGTATTTACGCATGTTTATCTGTACTATCAGTGTAAGTAATATTAAAGGTTCTAGCATGAAAAGTATTTTTAAAGCATGTTTGCACATTTCGAGATTTTTGTGAGCTAGATAGTACTTACTAAGTCTTGTTGCTTACTAGTTGCATTTTCTCTTACTGCAGATAAAGGAAAAGAAAAACAATAGTGAAAGAAGGCGACAAGGGGATGCGTGATGGCGTGTGTGTGATGCCTGGACTATGGAAAGCCTTGGGAATTCGTTGGGAGCATATTAAGATTTCCTTTTTAAAATTGCTAGTAAAATTTTAGAGATTTTACTTTTTAATTATTGTCAAGAGGATGTCATAAATTGTTAGTTTTGCATGGGTCGAGTGTCGTCTAATATTTCTATTATTAATGATTGAATAGACTAGTTTTGGTGAATGGTTATCAGATATTATGATTTCATATTTTCCTGAGATTGATGTTTTTGGCACATGAGGTATACTATTTGATACATTATATGTAGATTAGTTTTAAAGAGTGAAAGAAATTCATTATGACCCTTTGCATGCAATTATAGTTAGAAATGCTTTAACTGCTTTAGAATTATGAGTTGTGTTGAAATGAATCATTTACGTTCCTTTATATGTTGCATGTTTAGTAAGAATGTATTAAGTGTTGGTTTCTACTCGGAAAACCTATAGGTTCCACTGTATAAAAATTTTGTACAAAGGTCTGAACCTTTTCCTAGCTACCATGTGTTCTTTTAAATTAAATTTTGGATCGCCTGCGGAACTTAACACGTTTGATCCAAAACTTAATCTATTTGTTCTTTTAGGTTTTGACTTGGATCTCCTGCGGAACTTAACACGTTCGACCCAAGTCTCCTTAAGTTATTAATTCCATTAAATATTAATTTCCATAATTGGTTCCCAGTACTGACGTGGCGAGGCACATGACCTTCTTGGATATGGGAGCAACCACCACCGACTAGACAAAACCTTTTATAGAAAGCTAATATTTAATTTCCTAAAATAACTTTAGGTTAACCAAAGAGAACAATCAAATCACAAGGAAAAGAAAAAACAAAAGAACACAATATCGAAAAATATATTCGAAATTCTAGAACGTAAGCCTCTTGTATTTGGTATTATTTCCATAAATAACTATCATGATGCGGAAAGAAAAATTACTAGTTATACCTTGTAGAAAAACCTCTTGATCTTCTACTGTATTCCTCTTCTAACCTCGGACGTTGTGTGGGCAACGATCTTCCGAGACGAGAAACCACCAATCACCTTCTTCTCCTCCTAGCTAGGTTCGGCCAACAAAGAGGAAGCTTCACCAAGGAAGAAAATCAAAACACTAACCAAGCTCCAAGAGATGCTAGCTTTCTCTCCTTCTTCTTCTTCTTCTCCGAGTAGTATCCGGCCACCACAAGAGCTCCAATGGAAGAGAAGGGTTCGGCCACCACAAGAGGAAGAGAGGGAGAGGATGGCCGGCCACACCAAGGAACAAAAGAGGGAGAGAAATAATAGATGTTGTGTCTCATGAAGGCACCCTCACCCCTTCTTTTATATTCATTGGCCTAGGCAAATTAGGAAATTTAATTACAATAAAATTTCCTCAATTTCCTTGACATGATTTAATTGAGAAAAATAAAATAAAATTTCCCAATTAAATCTACATTGGCCGGCCACATCATTGGAGAACAAATTGGACAAGTTTCAATCAACAATTAAAACTTCCTAATTTGTTTCCGGAAATTTAAAAAAATAAAATTTCTCTTTAAAAATCTCTACATGGTTAATAAAAGAAATTTCTATAATTTTAATTTTATCAACATGTGAATAATTTTTAAAGAGAAAATAAAATATCTCACCAATCTACAAATAAGGAAAGAGATCTAATCTCTTCCTTTAATCTTTTGTAAATTTTACAAGAGAGATAATTTAATTTTAATTCTCTTTAATAAATTATTTCTTCCACATAATAAAAATTAAAATTAAAATTCTTTTTAATTTATTTTGGCCGGCCCCACTAGCTTGGGTTCAAGCTAGGGTCGGCCACCCAATCTTATACCTAGGCCGGCCATAGCTTGTTTCCCAAGCTAGCTTGGCCGGCCCCTATTGGGTGGGTATAGGTGGGTATAGAACTCTACAAATAAGAGGCTACGATAAGGACCGAGAGGAGGAATTGGTTTTGGTCTCCCGATAAAATTAAGCATCCCGTGTTCGCCCCGAACACACAACTTAATTTTATCAATGATAATTCATTCCACTAGAGAACTATCATTGAACTACCGCACCAATCCCAAATTACATTTTTGGGCTCCTTCTTATTATGAGTGTGTTAGTCTCCCTGTGTTTAAGATATCGAATGTCCATTAATTAGATGAGTTACTGACAACTCATTTAATTAATATCTAAGTCCAAGAGTAGTACCACTCAACCTTTTCGTCATGTCGGACTAATTCCACCTGCAGGGTTTAACATGACAATCCTTATGAGCTCCTCTCGGGGAAATTATCAACCTAGTATCTCTAGGACACAGTTTCCTTCAATAATCAACAACACACACTATAAGTGATACCATTTCCCAACTTATCGAGTTTATTGATTCATCGAACTAAATCTCACCCATTGATAAATTAAAGAAATAAATATCAAATATATGTGCTTGTTATTATATTAGGATTAAGAGCACACACTTCCATAATAACTGAGGTCTTTGTTCCTTTATAAAGTCAGTATAGAAGAAACGACCTCAAATCGTCCTACTCAATACACTCTGAGTGTACTAGTGTAATTATATAGTCAAGATAAACTAATACCTAATTACACTACGACCTTCTAATGGTTTGTTCCTTTCCATTTTAGTCGTGAGCAACTGTTTATAATTTATAAGGTACTGATAACATCATCTTCTGCATGTGACACCACATACTATGTTATCTACAATATAAATTATATGAACAACTACAAACAAATATAGATAATTTGACCAAATGTGATTCTTTATTCAAAACAAATGTTTACAAAAGCTTAGGCTTTCAGTATACACTCCAACAATCTCCCACTTATACTAATGACTAAGCTGCCATATCTTCTACCATACATCTGATTCCCATTCCTTCCACATGCCGATCAAAAGCTTTCGTCGGAAGGGCCTTAGTGAAAGGATCTGCTAGGTTATCCGCTGATGCAATCTTGGCGATGAAAACTTCTCCTCGCTTCACGATATCTCGTATCAGGTGGTACTTGCGCTCTATATGTTTACTTGCCTTATGGGCTCGTGGTTCCTTCGAGTTTACAACTGCACCACTATTATCACAATAAATTGTGATGATTTTGGGCAAACCAGGAATCACATCTAAGTCCATTAGAAAATCCTGAGTCATACTGCTTCTTTAGCTGCCTCAGAGGCTGCTACATACTCAGCTTCCATGGTTGAGTCTGAAACGCATTTCTGCTTAACACTCCTCCATGAAATGGCTCCACCTCCTAAAGTAAACACATAGCCTGATGTAGACTTACTGTTATCCCTATCTGATTGGAAATCTGAATCCGTGTAACCCACAGGGAGCAGATCGTCTGCTTGGTAAACTAGCATATAATCTCTAGTCCTTCTCAGGTACTTTAATATATGCTTTACCGCAGTCCAATGTCCTTGTCCAGGGTTACTCTGATATCTGCTGACCATGCCCACGGCAAAACAGATATCAGGTCTCGTACATAGCATTGCATACATTAGGCTTCCTACAGCCGAAGCATAAGGAACTGTTTTCATGTCCTCTATCTCTTTCGACGTCTTTGGAGACATCTCTTTAGATAGAGCTACTCCATGTCTAAAAGGTAAGAAACCTTTCTTGGAATCCTGCATGCTAAAACGAGCAAGGATTGTATCTATATATGAAGCTTGGGACAGACACAACATTCTTTTCTTACGATCCCTTATAACTTTGATCCCAAGAATGTGTGCACAATCTCCTAAGTCCTTCATATCAAATTGTTTGGACAACCATACTCTTACGTCTGATAATACCTTGACATTGTTGCCAATTAACAAAATATCATCTACGTATAGTACAAGAAATACCACCACGTTTCCGTTACACTTCTTATATACACAAGACTCATCCGGACTTTGAATAAATCCATATGACTGGATTACTTCATTAAACCGGATGTTCCAAGATCTTGAAGCTTGCTTTAGTCCATAAATGGACCGATTGAGCTTGCACACTAGATGCTCTTTGCCTTTTCAATGAACCCTTCTGGTTGCTTCATATGGATGTTCTCTTCAAGACTTCCATTAAGGAAAGCTGTCTTGACATCCATTTGCCAAATCTCATAATCCATATGAGCAGCAATGGATAAGAGTATCCGGATAGACTTAAGCATGGCTACCGGTGAAAAGGTTTCCTCATAATCGATTCCCTCTTTCTGAGTGTACCCTTTCGCAACAAGCCTAGCTTTGAAGGTTTCTACCTTCCCGTCTGTCCCTCTTTTCCTTTTGTAGATCCACTTGCATCCAACGGCTTTTACACCATCAGGTGGTTCTACAAGCTCTCAGACCTTATTAGAGTACATAGACTCTATTTCAGAATTCATTGCCTTTTGCCAAGATGCTGCATCTATATCTTGGAGTGCTTCGTCATATGTTCGTGGATCAGGTTCATGTTTACCCGGGATCAAGTCCGAAGACTCTCCCAAAAACATGAATCTTTCAGGCTGCCTTACAACCCTCCCACTACGACGAGACACTGTCTATGGTTGTGTATCATGTGTGACACGTGTTGTAGTCTCTTGTGGTACTTCATCTTGTACTGTTGGTACTGAAGTAGACATGTCCTCTCTAAGTTCTTCCAAAACAACTTTGCTACTGGGCTTGTGATCCATTATATAGTATTCTTCTAAAAACTGGGCATTGATGCTAACAATGACCTTCTGGTCTTTAGGACTATAAAATAAACCACCTTTCGTTCCTTTGGGATATCCTACAAACGCGCGAACTTCTGTACGGGATTCTAACTTATCAGCATCTGGTTTCAGCACATGTGCTGGACTACCCCAAATCCGAATATGTCTTAGACTGTGTTTTCGCCCATTCCACAATTCTATGGGAGTAGAAGAAACTGATTTAGAAGGTACTAAGTTCAGAACGTATACTGCTGTTTCCAGAGCATATCCCCAAAACGAATTTGGTAATTCTGAATAACTCATCATCGATCTAACCATCTCCATAAGAGTCCTGTTCCTTCGTTCTGCTACACCATTCTGTTGGGGTGTTCCAGGTGCAGACAATTGGGATTGAATCCCAGCCTCTGATAAGTAATTCCTAAACTTTCCTAAGAGGTATTCGCCACCAGGATCAGATCGTAGTGTCTTGATACTTTTACCTAATCGTTTTCCACATCAGCCTTGTATTCTTTGAACTTATCAAAGCACTCGGACTTGCGCCGCATTAGGTAAATGTATCCGTATCTTGAATAATCGTCTATGAAAGAAACAAAATATTCAAAACCTCCTCTCGCTTGGACAGACATAGGACCACACAAATCAGAGTGAACCAATTCTAACACTTCTTTGGCTCTATACCCCTTGGCCTTGAACGACCTTTTGGTCATTTTACCTTCTAAGCAGGATTCAAAAGTTGGAAAATTTTCCAACTCTAATGAACTCAAATGTCCATCGGCTATAAGCCTCTGAATCCTACTTAAGTTAATATGACCAAGCCTTAGATGCCAAAGATATGCTTGGTTCATTTCCGAAGGTTCTTTTCTTTTATTAGAATTAGAAGATGAGTTATAAATTTCCATATTTTGCTTTGTGGAAGAAATTGGATTTAAAGTATACAAATTGCCAACCAATGCACCAGAACAGATAATCACATTATTTCTTTTAATAACTACATCGTTACTGAAAGAAACAGAATATCAATCTAAAAACAGTTTAGAAACTGAAATTAAATTCTTTCTAAAATTGGGTACATAAAGACAATTTCTTAAAACCAAATTTCTATTTCTACTAAAAGATAAGTAGACGTCTCCCACTGCAACAGCTGCCACCTTAGTAGCATTGCCCATGTAAACGGTAATTTCTCCATCAGATAATCGTCGGGTTTCCTGGAACCCCTGCAAGGAATTGCAGACATGATCAGTGGCTCCCGTATCTACACACCAGGTGCTGGTAGATAACACCGCTAAACATGTTTCAACAACTAGAGCATGAGATATACCTTTGTTTTGGTTCCTACGAGGACAGTCCGCCTTCCAATGTCCTGCCTGCTTGCAGATGAAGCACTTGCCCTTGGGCTTCTTCACTCCAGCTTTAAATCCCGTACTCTGAGATTTATTCACTTTCTTTGCTGAGCCAGCTTGTTTCTTCTTCTTCTTTCCTTTCGGTTTAGAAGTAGAACCATTTTCAGCATAGTGAATTTGAGAATTGTGACGAAATAATCCTTCTGCTGCTTGAAGTTCTGTCAGTAGTTCCCCTAATGAATAAATCCTTTTATTCATATTATAGTTCAGGCGGAACTGCTCAAAACTTCTAGGTAGCGTTTGGAGGATCATATCGATCTGGGTTTCCCCATCAATTTCTCCTCCAAGGATCTGTATCTCGTTCAGATAAGCCATCATCTTTAGGATATGATCCCTTACAAGAGTACCCTCTTGCATGGTGGCTGTCATTATCTTTCTCATAGCTTCTTGTCTAGAAGCCCTATCCTGATGACCAAAGAGTTCCTTGAGATTGTTCATAATATCATAAGCTGTTGGTAAATCTTGATGCTGATGTTGCAATACATTTGACATTGAAGTCAAAATGTAACACCGCGCCATCTCATCTGCCTTTACCCATCTCTTATGATATTCAATCTCCTCTTGGGTAGATTCACCAGTGGGTGCATCAGGACAAGGTTCAGTCAGTACAAATTTATAGCTTTCAGAACAATGTCCAGGTTCCTTTTCCAATCTATGTAATTAGGTCCAGTAAGTCTATTTTGTTGAAGTATGATGGATAGTGGGTTGAAAGTCATCCTAAGAATCACAAATAACTTTTGGTCAGAACTCTAAATTTAGAATAATATTGATTCCTCAAACAATACTATTTTAAATTAACCAACACCTCATATGTAACGACCACCCTTCTTACTACTACTACTACTCTCTAAGAGTAACCGTTACTTATCTACTACTCTACTTAACCGGTTTATTAAAAATCTCTAGGAAAACCCTACCGAAAAATTTCGGCAGAGTCTCCCCTGTACCGGTGACAATAATCATAAGTACATACATATACAAAGCAATAACATCACCACGCAGTTTATATATAACTAAAAATAAACTATCCTAGCAATAGTAAACAAAAGAACTCCAACAATAGGAAATAACTCAACTACAATGCGGAATAAACTTAACATAGACAAAGGGAAACTACTAAAACAATCTCTATCAATTTAATAACTGAAAGAAAACTCCAAAGAAGGAGTCTTGACAGTTTCCTTAGCAAACTCATGATCTCTCCATAGTCCAGCCATCACACACCTTCATCACCACCACCTTGTCGCCTTCCTTTCATACTTTAGCTTTTCCTTTATCTGCAGTAGGAGGAAAGTAGTATCTATAAGCTAAAAGCTTAGTAAGTGCTTGCCTACTCACAAAAACTCGATATGCATGTATATAACGAAAAACATGCTAAATCTGAATGCTTAGAAGAAAGCTACTCATGCTCATCTACTAGTAAATAAATCAGATTAACTGAAATACTAAACATGTAATCATGCTCATAAATAGCATAGAAATCATATTAACTGAAAAGCTAACATGTAAAGCTACTCATGCTATACAAGAATAAAACTATAACTGCATGCTGAAAAGCAAATAAAGCTAATCATGCTAAATAATCTAATAGCAAGAAATCAACTAAATGATAAGACATATAGTCATGCTCAAATAAACTCATAAGGAAGCAAATAAAAACTGATACTGCATGCTTCAAATAACAAGAAGCTAAACTTTCTAATTCTAAACATATTTGATGTTTGTTTCATTTGTTTCCAAAAACTTTTACTTTTATACTTCAAAATAATAATCAACTTCTCTTGGGCTCGGCATTGTACCACTTTGGTATTTTACCAATTTGCGCGCATCCTTAATAAGAGTCGAGGTAGCTAATCCCGAAACTACTAAGGTACTTCTAGGCCTTGTGCCTAGGGGCATCTTGGAGCCCATCCCTTGGACCTTGTATCCGGTACATGCCCTTTAAAAGTAAAATACTTTTTTTTTATCTTTAAATACTTCTTATAATAAAATGCTTTGGCATTTAATAAGCACCTTGTGTGCCAAAATCCCTAAAGTCTTGACTTCGGAATCTTACTTAAGGCTTTAGCCTTTTTCTTTCTTTTCTTTATCTTTCTTTTACTTATCTTTTGGTAATTTAGTAGAGGATCATAACTAAAACCAAAAGTAGATCTGTTCATGTTAAATGAGGTAGTAAAGAAACTTAAATCTAAACTGCATACTATCCTAAACAAATTCTGCATGCTTTGTTAACAAAATTCTAAAATACTATAAATACATGCTATCCATGTTCATTGCATATCTATAAAAACTAAAACTATATATTGAACACATGCTATTCAAGTTCATTGCATATATATACAGAAAACTAAGCAAAGCAATAAGAAAATATGCTTGTCTAACCGCAATAAGAAAATATGCTTGTCTAATAGCAAAGGAAGCTACTGGTGAAGTAAACAAAACATGTTTCAAAATCAAGCAAAACTGAAAGTCATGTTCTTCTTCTCTTGTTCATAATATAGGCAAATATTGATTGACTTTGCATGACCCCTTGGACTTATTCCGTATACAAATCACACACGTGCTTGGAATTAATGACTTAAATGTTAAACAAGGAAGTATCCACCTCAATAAACAAAACAAACTGATCATTGCTCATTAAGGTTGATACGGATCAAAGAAGATTCCAAGTTTTCAATATTAAAGCACTCTTCATAAACCAAAACTAGAATGCTGGCCTCAAACAAAATCAGATATTTAAATACTATCATAACAATTACTATTTCAATCAGTAAATACCATATTCCTTATAAACCTTTTAATTGAATCCAAACAGAGACATTATAACATCTTATAACCCTTTTAGCCATGGTTATCACCTTGAGGTTTGAGTTAATTTATATGCTCAGTTGCGAACTCTGTAGTTCAATCCTTAACTTGAGAATTGTACCAATGGTTCTCACAAGAAGGAATACATGATAGTACAAAATTGAGTAAACACTTAACCTTAAAATGCTATAGGATATTTCTTTTTTTTTCTTCCTAATGATCTTATCACCGTTGCCATCACGTTTCTAAACTCTCCATAGCCATCAATTTCATTATAAGCATCCTGATGGTATTCAACAGAATCTAGCCAGCATTACCAACATCAAGGGAGACATTTATTCCATTATTATCACAAAGCATGAAACTAAGTAGCATAGAATCCGATCAAAAACGCCAAGCACCCTCAAGCTGTCCAAAAGCTTTCGGGAACAAGGAAAAAGAACAAGGAATAAATCTCGGAGCTATCCTACTGCAGGTGAGGAAGCACTTACCTCACGTTCTCGGACTTACAACTGGAGAAGAGGACTCTAAAGCTTCTAGGGTTCGGAGGATGTGAAGATCTCTGCGATCCCTTCCTATCCGCGTGTTCTCCTTGACGAGGAGACCACGAATCCGTGAACGGCTTCTGAAAAGAAGCCCTTGCCGGCCGCCGGAGAGGAACCCTAGGTCGGCTTCACCTTCCGCCTGATCTGCCGCCGTCGCACGCGAGAGGTGAGGAGAGGAAAAGAAATTTTAGGTTTTCCGAAAATCACTTTAGTCCTCACTTTATAACTAGGGTTATTTTTGGTTCCAACTATAGCTTAAATGGAATTTTTCTCCTTCTTTAATAACAAACAATCACTAGCACACTTGGTCAGCCCGGCTTTAACCAAATCAGAGATCTTGGCTTCGATTCCTCAACCGCGCACTTTTATTTCCAATTTATTTTACTGTTCCTAACTACTACTTAAATATATATCGCTCCATATATGATTAACAAATCGAGCGCAGCTCGGTTGGTTGGGCCGGTTTTGCTTGGGCCAGGGGTGCTGGGTTCGAAACCCAGCTTCTACAACCCCTTTTTTTTTTTTTATTTTAGTTTATTTTTAAAACTTATTCTCCTTGGTAAAAATACCAAACAGACTCCAAAATTTGCATAAAAATACTCTAAAAATTCCTAAAAATCTCTAGAATATTTTAAAAGTATTTTCAAATATTTTTATGGATTTTTAGAACTTGAAATAGGGAAAATTGGGTCGTTACAATTCCCCATACCTTATAAAAAGTTCGTCCTCGACCTTAGAATAGCTCTGGATACTGTCTCATACTGTCCTCCCGCTCCCAAGTGACTTCCTCGTGCTTCTGGTTCTGCCAGATAACCTTCACTAGTGGCACTTCTTTATTTCTTAGTCTCTTGACTGCTCTGTCCATTATCTGTGTAGGTCTGCTCTCATAACTAAGATCCTCTTGGATCTGCACTGACTGAGGCTGAATCACTTGGCTCGGGTCATGGAGACACTTCTTTAGCATGGAGACATGAAATACATTGTGTATTGCTGACATGTCTTGTGGTAAATCCAGCTTGTAAGCTACTTTCCCAATCCTTTCTATGATTAGGTAAGGTCCTACATAACGAGGACTTAATTTACCGTTCTTGCCAAATCTCATCACTCCCTTCATAGGAGCGACCTTGAGAAAGACTGAATCCCCAACTTGAAATTCAAGTGGCCTACGGCGTGTGTCAGCATAACTCTTTTGTCTACTCTGGGCAGTAGTCTCATCTACCAGCTCTGTCTGAATGCCCAGTTCTACTTCCATTTCTTTTCTCTCACCTGCTTCTTGCCAGCAAATGGGTGATCTGCATTTCCTGCCATACAACGCCTCATAAGGAGCCATCTTGATGGTGGCCTGATAGCTGTTGTTGTAGGCAAATTCAGCTAAGCACAGATACTTGCACCAACTGCCTTTAAAATCTAGTGCACAAGCCCTGAGCATATCTTCTAGGATCTGGTTTACTCGCTCTGTCTGCCCATCAGTCTGAGGATGGAAGGCTGTGCTGAACTTGAGTTTGGTGCCTAGTGCAGTCTGAACACACTCCCAAAAGTGAGAGGTGAAGCGCCCATCTCTATCAGAAACAATAGATTTAGGAACTCCATAAGTCTGATCACTTCCTTGACGTACAGTTGTGCCAACTGCTCTATGGAGTGGAACACCTTGATGGCTAGAAAATGAGCATATTTGGTCAATCTGTCCACTATCACCCATATCGCATCATATCCATTTGTGGTTCTTGGAAGACCTGTTATGAAGTCCATGGATATGTCTTCCCACTTCCACTCTGGTATAGGAAGAGGTTGTAGAACTCCTCCTGGTCTCTGGTGTTCTGCTTTGACCCTCTGACATGTCAGGCAGGTACTGACATATTTAGCTACATCTCTTTTGAGTCCAGACCACCAGAATCTTTGTTTCCCGTCTTGATACATCTTGGTAGAACCAGGATGCATGGAATAAGGTGTACTATGAGCTTCTTCTAAAATTTTCTTTCTCAGCTCTTTGTCATTGGGAACACAAAGGCGGCTCCCCTGATAAAGAATTCCACTGTCTGATACTCGAAACTCTAAATTTTCTTCTTTCTGTATCCCTTGCTTGATCTTTTGGATATCAGGATCTTCACTTTGCTTCTTCTGTATATCCTCAAGCAGGGTTGACTCTAGAGTCAATGCAGAGAGTTGCCCATAAATAATTTCAAGTCCGAAATCTGACAACTCCTTCTGTAGTGGCAGGGCTAATGATGACAAGGACATCAAGAATGCACTGGATTTTCTGCTTAGTGCATCTGCCACTTTATTAGCTTTACCTGGGTGGATCACTTTCTTTCACTTCCAACTGATGATACCCAGAGCACAGGTCTATTTTAGAGAACTCTATTACCCTTTTTTAGCTGATCATATAGATCATCTATTCTAGAATGAGGGTACTTGTCCCTAACTTCTACTTTGCTCGGCGCTCTAAAATATATGCACATTAGCATAGATCCGTCTTTCTTCTTAACGAACAACTCTGGAGTTTCCCGGGGTGAATGACTAGGGCGGATGAAACCCTTGTCAAGTAACTCCTGAAATTGTTCTTATAACTCTTTTAGCCCTGCTAGAGAAATTTGATACAGAGCTTTTGAAATTGGCTCCACTTCTCTGTTGGGAGGTAATCCAGGTAGCTCTTCTAGAAATACCTCTGGATATTCACAGGCTACCCGAACGTCTTCCTGCTTGGGTCTTTCTTGTTCTTCTGTACTCCAGTTCTGATCACTTGATTGAGGTCTCTGTTTCCCCACTGTCTTGTCTTCGATCTTGACTGACTTGTGTTGCATTTGTTGTGCCTTGATGCCGTTCAGATAGTGCTCACTAATGCCCTGCTGACCAGCTCTTCACCAATCTATGGTCGGTGAGTTTCACTACTCACATTAGGTGTTATTTCTGGTCTCAGCATTAGGAGCATCAGTCTGACTCGTTCTTTCACTGTACTTACTAACTCTAGGCAAAGGTGAGCTAGCTTGTTAAATCTTTTAACCGCTTCTTCTACTAGCATGTCACCTTGTCTGAATTCCATAAGCTCCTCATACTGTTTATTGATGATCCGTTGACGGAAGAATTCTTCGTAAAACTCTATCTCGAAGTCAACCCAGCTCATCTGGTTGACTGCTCTCTTACTCTTAACTCGCTCCCACTACATATAAGCATCTCCAGATAGGCAAAAAGAGGCACACTTAATGGTATCAACCTTCTCGACTTCTGGTCAGTCAAGAAGCTCCATTGTGCTCTCAAATGTCTTGAACCAAGCCTGGGCATCCTAGGGCTCAGTCGTGCCTGAGAAGCTTTCTGGTTTCAGCTTCATCCACTGGATGAGGTATGCTTCTTGTCTTCTAGGTGTTGTGGTGACTTCCAGGGCAACCGATAGAACTTCAGTCACCCCTGGAGTCTCCACATTAATGGTTGGGGGAGTGGGAGGAGCTGGCTTTTGATTGGTCATCTAGTTGACAATCATTTGTTGCTGCTCTACTACTTGTCTCTGGAGTTGGGCAAGAACTTCAGAGAGATTGGGCTCAATTGATCTAAGCTCTTCGTTCACCTGATCTTGGTTCTAAGTACGAACGGTGCGGGGATATCCTCTTCTTAACATCCAGTTATGCAAAGAAAAGGCTTGATATCTTCTCTATCCTTTCTAACTTCTCTATCCTTTCTAAACAAACATATGTATGAATCAAGAAAGGAGAAACAGTAACTTCTATCTTACTTAAGCACTCATAAGCAATTACTCAGTACTGCAGTTAATAATAAGGAAAGCAATAAAGAAAGAACTTAAATACTTTCTTACTTGAAGACGGCAAGGTTGATGTTGATGTGTGTGGTGTTGGAGAATGGGAACTGCTCTGATACCAACTGTAACGACCACCCTTCTTACTACTACTACTACTCTCTAAGAGTAACCGTTACTTATCTACTACTCTACTTAACCGGTTTATTAAAAATCTCTAGGAAAACCCTACCGAAAAATTTCGGCAGAGTCTCCCCTGTACCGGTGACAATAATCATAAGTACATACATATACAAAGCAATAACATCACCACGCAGTTTATATATAACTAAAAATAAACTATCCTAGCAATAGTAAACAAAAGAACTCCAACAATAGGAAATAACTCAACTACAATGCGGAATAAACTTAACATAGACAAAGGGAAACTACTAAAACAATCTCTATCAATTTAATAACTGAAAGAAAACTCCAAAGAAGGAGTCTTGACAGTTTCCTTAGCAAACTCATGATCTCTCCATAGTCCAGCCATCACACACCTTCATCACCACCACCTTGTCGCCTTCCTTTCATACTTTAGCTTTTCCTTTATCTGCAGTAGGAGGAAAATAGTATCTATAAGCTAAAAGCTTAGTAAGTGCTTGCCTACTCACAAAAACTCGATATGCATGTATATAACGAAAAACATGCTAAATCTGAATGCTTAGAAGAAAGCTACTCATGCTCATCTACTAGTAAATAAATCAGATTAACTGAAATACTAAACATGTAATCATGCTCATAAATAGCATAGAAATCATATTAACTGAAAAGCTAACATGTAAAGCTACTCATGCTATACAAGAATAAAACTATAACTGCATGCTGAAAAGCAAATAAAGCTAATCATGCTAAATAATCTAATAGCAAGAAATCAACTAAATGATAAGACATATAGTCATGCTCAAATAAACTCATAAGGAAGCAAATGAAAACTGATACTGCATGCTTCAAATAACAAGAAGCTAAACTTTCTAATTCTAAACATATTTGATGTTTGTTTCATTTGTTTCCAAAAACTTTTACTTTTATACTTCAAAATAATAATCAACTTCTCTTGGGCCCGGCATTGTACCACTTTGGTATTTTACCAATTTGCGCGCATCCTTAATAAGAGTCGAGGTAGCTAATCCCGAAACTACTAAGGTACTTCTAGGCCTTGTGCCTAGGGGCATCTTGGAGCCCATCCCTTGGACTTTGTGTCCGGTACATGCCCTTTAAAAGTAAAATACTTTTTTATCTTTAAATACTTCTTATAATAAAATGCTTTGGCATTTAATAAGCACCTTGTGTGCCAAAATCCCTAAAGTCTTGACTTCGGAATCTTACTTAAGGCTTTAGCCTTTTTCTTTCTTTTCTTTATCTTTCTTTTACTTATCTTTTGGTAATTTAGTAGAGGATCATAACTAAAACCAAAAGTAGATCTGTTCATGTTAAATGAGGTAGTAAAGAAACTTAAATCTAAACTGCATACTATCCTAAACAAATTCTGCATGCTTTGTTAACAAAATTCTAAAATACTATAAATACATGCTATCCATGTTCATTGCATATCTATAAAAACTAAAACTATATATTGAACACATGCTATTCAAGTTCATTGCATATATATACAGAAAACTAAGCAAAGCAATAAGAAAATATGCTTGTCTAACCGCAATAAGAAAATATGCTTGTCTAATAGCAATGGAAGCTACTGGTGAAGTAAACAAAACATGTTTCAAAATCAAGCAAAACTGAAAGTCATGTTCTTCTTCTCTTGTTCATAATATAGGCAAATATTGATTGACTTTGCATGACCCCTTGGACTTATTCCGTATACAAATCACACACGTGCTTGGAATTAATGACTTAAATGTTAAACAAGGAAGTATCCACCTCAGTAAACAAAACAAACTGATCATTGCTCATTAAGGTTGATACGGATCAAAGAAGATTCCAAGTTTTCAATATTAAAGCACTCTTCATAAACCAAAACTAGAATGCTGGCCTCAAACAAAATCAGATATTTAAATACTATCATAACAATTACTATTTCAATCAGTAAATACCATATTCCTTATAAACCTTTTAATTGAATCCAAACAGAGACATTATAACATCTTATAACCCTTTTAGCCATGGTTATCACCTTGAGGTTTGAGTTAATTTATATGCTCAGTTGCGAACTCTGTAGTTCAATCCTTAACTTGAGAATTGTACCAATGGTTCTCACAAGAAGGAATACATGATAGTACAAAATTGAGTAAACACTTAACCTTAAAATGCTATAGGATATTTCTATTTTTTTCTTCCTAATGATCTTATCACCGTTGCCATCACGTTTCTAAACTCTCCATAGCCATCAATTTCATTATAAGCATCCTGATGGTATTCAACAGAATCTAGCCAGCATTACCAACATCAAGGGAGACATTTATTCCATTATTATCACAAAGCATGAAACTAAGTAGCATAGAATCCGATCAAAAACGCCAAGCACCCTCAAGCTGTCCAAAAGCTTTCGGGAACAAGGAAAAAGAACAAGGAATAAATCTCGGAGCTATCCTACTGCAGGTGAGGAAGCACTTACCTCACGTTCTCGGACTTACAACTGGAGAAGAGGACTCTAAAGCTTCTAGGGTTCGGAGGATGTGAAGATCTCTGCGATCCCTTCCTATCCGCGTGTTCTCCTTGACGAGGAGACCACGAATCCGTGAACGGCTTCTGAAAAGAAGCCCTTGCCGGCCGCCGGAGAGGAACCCTAGGTCGGCTTCACCTTCCGCCTGATCTGCCGCCGTCGCACGCGAGAGGTGAGGAGAGGAAAAGAAATTTTAGGTTTTCCGAAAATCACTTTAGTCCTCACTTTATAACTAGGGTTATTTTTGGTTCCAACTATAGCTTAAATGGAATTTTTCTCCTTCTTTAATAACAAACAATCACTAGCACACTTGGTCAGCCCGGCTTTAACCAAATCAGAGATCTTGGCTTCGATTCCTCAGCCGCGCACTTTTATTTCCAATTTATTTTACTGTTCCTAACTACTACTTAAATATATATCGCTCCATATATGATTAACAAATCGAGCGCAGCTCGGTTGGTTGGGCCGGTTTTGCTTGGGCCAGGGGTGCTGGGTTCGAAACCCAGCTTCTACAACCCTTTTTTTTTATTTTAGTTTATTTTTAAAACTTATTCTCCTTGGTAAAAATACCAAACGGACTCCAAAATTTGCATAAAAATACTCTAAAAATTCCTAAAAATTTCTAGAATATTTTAAAAGTATTTCCAAATATTTTTATGGATTTTTAGAACTTGAAATAGGGAAAATTGGGTCGTTACATCATAACACCGTGAATTTTGTATGCCACGTTAGTGTGGACGTATACAAATTCAACATTTGTAAAAGGAGGGTTTTAACCCATTAATTTTATTATCTTGTCAACCTAACTTTTGACAAATAAAATTAATAGTTGGTATTATTTGGTCACACAAATAATAGCAGTGACTCCGTTGGGGAGGATACTATTAGATGTGTCTAAGTGTATACCATTACTTGACACTAAGTCCATTAATAAGATTATGCCCCTTCCGTTGGGGAAGATCACACGCTCTTAATTAACTTCCTATAGTCATCCAAAAATGGAAGTCTGTTCTAGTGATCCGCAAACAAGCTCATCCGTTATGGAGGAAGGCACTCAGAGCCAACGCGCAAGCTTGTTTGCATCACTTACAAACCAGTAATGGAGACCATGAGATTTACTTAAAAATCCCTCTCCCACTTAGTTATTTATAAATGAGGAATTTTAACTATGCTAGCCTACTTAACTTGTAAACTAACATGCACACATAGCACAATATAAAAGCAATAAATAGAAAATCTAATTTTCAACTATTATGGCTTTTATCTCTAGTTGTCCTCCGTGTGTTGTCATCCCAAGCTGCTGCCATATTTGGCCACCGCTATCGGGTCTAGCTGTCGCATCCATCTTGCTCCTAGTTCCGCCTTTGGTCCTTAGAAGGTTCCACGCTTTGCAAGATTCGATCCGTGACATAAATAGAATTTTACATTTTTGATCCTATATTCCATAAAAGGAATGTACATGTATCTAGATCAAAAATAAAATCCTAATAAAACTAAATACAGCTCCTGCTGTATTTTAATACAATCATGCACACACATATAAATGCCCTTGACATGTCCAAGGGTCCAATCACACACATAATAACTAAAAGCCATAATAGTTGGATCCTGCATCCACAAAGTTAGCACATCCTACTATTAACCTGCCTAAATTATATATGACATGTGCATAATTAACCTAATACCAAATACACAGAGGCAAAACCCTAGCTCTGATACCAATTGTTGGTTGCTACTCGGAAAACCTATAGGTTCCACTGTACAAAAATTTTATACAAAGGTCTAAACCTTTTCCTAGCTACCATGTGTTCTTTTAAATTAAATTTTGGATCGCCTGCGGAACTTAACACGTTTGATCCAAAACTTAATCTATTTGTTCTTTTAGGTTTTGACTTGGATCTCCTGCGGAACTTAACACGTTCAACCCAAGTCTCCTTAAGTTATTAATTCCATTAAATATTAATTTCCATAATTGGTTCCCAGTACTGACGTGGCGAGGCACATGGCCTTCTTGGATATGGGAGCAACCACCACCGACTAGACAAAACCTTTTATAGAAAGCTAATATTTAATTTCCTAAAATAACTTTAGGTTAACCAAAGAGAACAATCAAATCACAAGGAAAAGGAAAACAAAAGAACACAATATCGAAAAACATATTCGAAATTCTAGAACGTAAGCCTCTTGTATTTGGTATTATTTCCATAAATAACTAGCATGATGCGGAAAGAAAAATTACTAGTTATACCTTGTAGAAAAACCTCTTGATCTTCTACCGTATTCCTCTTCTAACCTCGGACGTTGTGTGGGCAACGATCTTCCGAGACGAGAAACCACCAATCACCTTCTTCTCCTCCTAGCTAGGTTCGGCCAACAAAGAGGAAGCTTCACCAAGGAAGAAAATCAAAACACTAACCAAGCTCCAAGAGATGCTAGCTTTCTCTCCTTCTTCTTCTTCTTCTCCGAGTAGTATCCGGCCACCACAAGAGCTCCAATGGAAGAGAAGGGTTCGGCCACCACAAGAGGAAGAGAGGGAGAGGATGGCCGGCCACACCAAGGAACAAAAGAGGGAGAGAAATAATAGATGTTGTGTCTCATGAAGGCACCCTCACCCCTTCTTTTATATTCCTTGGCCTAGGCAAATTAGGAAATTTAATTACAATAAAATTTCCTCAATTTCCTTGACATGATTTAATTGAGAAAAATAAAATAAAATTTCCCAATTAAATCTACATTGGCCGGCCACATCATTGGAGAACAAATTGGTCAAGTTTCAATCAACAATTAAAACTTCCTAATTTGTTTCCGGAAATTTTAAAAAATAAAATTTCTCTTTAAAAATCTCTACATGGTTAATAAAAGAAATTTCTATAATTTTAATTTTATCAACATGTGAATAATTTTTAAAGAGAAAATAAAATATCTCACCAATCTACAAATAAGGAAAGAGATCTAATCTCTTCCTTTAATCTTTTGTAAATTTTACAAGAGAGATAATTTAATTTTAATTCTCTTTAATAAATTATTTCTTCCACATAATAAAAATTAAAATTAAAATTCTTTTTAATTTATTTTGGCCGGCCCCACTAGCTTGGGTTCAAGCTAGGGCCGGCCACCCAATCTTATACCTAGGCCGGCCCTAGCTTGTTTCCCAAGCTAGCTTGGCTGGCCCCTATTGGGTGGGTATAGGTGGGTATAGAACTCTACAAATAAGAGGCTACGATAGGGACCGAGAGGAGGAATTGGTTTTGGTCTCCCGATAAAATTAAGCATCCCGTGTTCGCCCCGAACACACAACTTAATTTTATCAATGATAATTCATTCCACTAGAGAAGTATCATTGAACTACCGCACCAATCCCAAATACATTTTTGGGCTCCTTCTTATTATGAGTGTGTTAGTCTCCCTGTGTTTAAGATATCGAATGTCCATTAATTATATGAGTTACTGACAACTCATTTAATTAATATCTAAGTCCAAGAGTAGTACCACTCAACCTTATCGTCATGTCGGACTAAGTCCACCTGCAGGGTTTAACATGACAATCCTTATGAGCTCCTCTTGGGGACATTATCAACCTAGTATCTCTAGGACACTGTTTCCTTCTATAATCAACAACACACACTATAAGTGATACCATTTCCCAACTTATCGAGTTTATTGATTCATCGAACTAAATCTCACCCATTGATAAATTAAAGAAATAAATATCAAATATATGTGCTTGTTATTATATTAGGATTAAGAGCACACACTTCCATAATAACTGAGGTCTTTGTTCCTTTATAAAGTCAGTATAAAAGAAACGACCTCAAATGGTCCTACTCAATACACTCTGAGTGTACTAGTGTAATTATATAGTCAAGATAAACTAATACCTAATTACACTACGACCTTCTAATGGTTTGTTCCTTTCTATTTTAGTCGTGAGCAACTGTTTATAATTTATAAGGTACTGATAACATCATCTTCTGCATGTGACACCACAAACTATGTTATCTACAATATAAATTATATGAACAACTACAAACAAATGTAGATAATTTGACCAAATGTGATTCTTTATTCAAAACAAATGTTTACAAAAGCTTAGGCTTTCAGTATACACTCCAACATTTAGAAGCTAGTAGTACTTATGTTACTTAACTGCATGTTATGATGTCACTCACCGTAAGAACCAAGTTAGTGGAAAAATTCTGCATCTAAGTTTAGAAAATTTTATGTACTACTATCATTAGCATAAGCAACACTGGGTAAATAAAGTTCATAGATAAGTATCTTTCACCCGAGAGAGCACTAGGAGGGTGGGCGTTACAAGTTGGTATCAGAGCGGTTCCCATTCTCTAGCATCACACACATCAGCATCAGCCTTAGCCGTCTTCAAGTAAGAATGTATTTATACTTTCTTTTAAGCTTTTCCTTTAGTGCTTGCAATATAGAGAAATGTTTAGAAGTACATGATCATATGTGTTTAAAGTCAAGAATCATGCTTAAGTAAGATATATCTAGAAAGCATAGTGATGATTTCAAGTTTTCCCTCTGTATGATTAGATTGCAAGAAGAGGACGTCTCCGTACCACTCGTACTGAGAACCGAGCTCAGGAGAACGAGGATCCCAGAACAACTGAGACCAATCTTTTTGAAGTTGTTGCTCAACTCCAGAGACAAGTAGCAAAGCATCAACAAGTGATTATCAATCTGATGGCTAATCAGCAGTCAGCCCCTACCACTCCCCCAACTATAAACATGGAGACTCCAGTGATGACTGAGGTTCCACCAGCTGCCCCAGAAGTCGCCACAACTACCACCAACGCCACCACCAGAGACCGGACGTATTCATGCGATTACCAGAGATGATGCACAGTGGACCGACGGATATATTTTTCGCGATATGATTTTACTTTAGTGTTTAGTGTGAGGAGCGGAAAACACTAAGAAAAGGACATAAGGCTACCTCTGCCCTAACTGCCGCACATCATTCACTTTCTAACAATCCCTAGAGATCACCAAAATGCCGTCTCGTGCCATCTCGAGGATAAAATTAAAATTCTACTTCTCCTTTACTGAACGTCCATGCATGGCTTTCAACTGAATTTGGCCGGAAGAAAATAAAAAACTGGCAAAAGGGCAAAGCTTCTTGCATTAAACATTGAACAGGAGATTTTGGCATGTTAATTCCTGAGCCAAACCACAGGAAGGGTTTAAAAATTATCCGCAAAAGTATTAATTTAATCACATTATCTTAATAATGTAGGACATCACCCTACCATGTAGGACATCTAAATTATCTATCCATGATTAGATTCTCAATTATAACATATTTACAAAAAAAAAATTCTCTAACATTATCATTATTTCCCGCTCAATTTTTTCATGGAACTTCTGCTATGCCACACTCTAGGGTCTCGAATAGCCCAAATTTGAAATGTCAGCCCAATCTAAAAAAAGTAGACCTAATTATGGATTACATTTCACTTTTTTTTATCCGCGTTAAATTTTTCACTGATATAATGGCTTACAAGATAGTGAATTAAGCTTAATATATATTAGATTCATTCGATTAAGGATTAATTTCGAATCCTAAGGAGTCATGTATTAGCCAAATGATACAATTAAAAAAACTGTCCATATTGAAAAGGGCTACTCTTATATATATTTTTTTGAATGGAAAATTATTCCATAGCATGAATTAGGGGTGTAAATGATCTAAGTAGCTTATGAGCTATTCGAACCTCAATTCGATAAAAGCTTGTTTGAGCTCATTTAATGAAGCTCATCAAGATAAACAAACTAAGCTCAAGGTTCACAATATTCGGCTCGTTAGTTCGTAAATATGTTCGTTAAATTCATGAATCAACTTTTAAATAAAAAAAATAATAGTTTTGATATTAAATTTATACATTTCACACTTTACTTATGAAACATATAAATAAATATATTAAATTTTTTTATTAGAATAAAATTATAAATTTTAATAAGAATATTATAATTTTTTATAAATATATAATTTAATTTTAAATAAATATTTAAATTTATAATTTATATTTATTAAGCTCGTTTAGGCTCGATAAAAATTGGTGAAACATGAATATATTCGTTAAATAAATTTCGAGCTCGACTCAATTATAAACTGTTAAGACCCTTGGTAGTCGGCTTGAGGGAGTGAATTGCCCAAAAAAAATAAAATATCTTCTCGATCTTTCAACTCAGATTAGTAGCACACTTATATAAAGAAATTGGGCAAATAATTAAATAAAAGGCACAAAGGAATTACTTAGTTACAACCTAGGTGATTGTTAATCCAAGACAAAATAAAGCGCTGAAAAGATCTCCTTCGTGTAGGCGGAGACGCCTATTACACTCATTAAAAGTTCATAAATGTGATAGGAAATGAATACTAGAGTTGATATTTATTTCCTACCTTCAGGAGCCTTTTTATAACTCCTGGAAAATCCTATCCATAGGTGGAAGGCGCCTACAGCGAGGCGTCAAAGGATAAAGTTTTATCCTTTGGCAACGGCTAACTTTGTTTAGTTGAAGGCGCCTTCCATAGGGCTAGAAGGCACCTTCATACTATTCATCGAAGGTGCCTTCCACAGTGAAGGTGCGGAGGCGCGCGGAGGCGCCTTCGGCAGTATTTCCAGCCTTGTTTTTTCTCTTCTGCTGCTCCGACTACTTGGGTGATCGCGGCCATCCGGGATAGGGCTCACCTGAACCTATTTTCCAGCCTTCTCTTCGAGCAGGCTTCTGCTCCGGCTTCTCGTCCCTCAGAACGTCGCGCACGTCCTTCTCGTCCACCGTCGTACTCTTCTACTGAACTTCGTCCCTCGGATGCACCGACCCCGTCAGCTGCCTTCCCGTGACATCCTTCTCGCTAGATGCGTCTTCTGCTCAACTTCTTGTATTCCTGAGCTCTTGCACACTTAGACACAAGGATCAAACACAACAGGACCTAACTTAACCTGGTTGATCACATTAAAATCACCACGAGATTCCAACTGTTGGAGTGTATACTGAAAGCCTAAGCTTTTGTAAACATTTGTTTTGAATAAAGAATTACATTTGGTCAAATTATCTACATTTGTTTGTAGTTGTTCATATAATTTATATTGTAGATAACATAGTATGTGGTGTCACATGCAGAAGATGATGTTATCAGTACCTTATAAATTATAAACAGTAGCTCACGACTAAAATGGAAAGGAACAAACCATTAGAAGGTCGTAGTGTAATTAGGTATTAGTTTATCTTGACTATATAATTACACTAGTACACTCAGAGTGTATTGAGTAGGACCATTTGAGGTCGTTTCTTTTATACTGGCTTTATAAAGGAACAAAGACCTCAGTTATTATGGAAGTGTGTTCTCTTAATCCTAATATAATAACAAACACATATATTTGATATTTATTTCTTTAATTTATCGATGGGTGAGATTTAGTTCGATGAATCAATAAACCTGATAAGTTGGGAAATGGTATCACTTATAGTGTGTGTTGTTGATTATAGAAGGAAACTGTGTCCTAGAGATACTAGGTTGATAATGTCCCCAAGAGGAGCTCATAAGGATTGTCATGTTAAACCCTGCAGGTGGACTTAGTCCAACATGACGATAAGGTTGAGTGGTACTACTCTTGGACTTAGATATTTATTAAATGAGTTGTCAGTAACTCACTTAATTAGTGGACATTCGATATCTTAAACACAGGGAGACTAACACGCTCATAATAAGAAGGAGCCCAAAAATGTAATTTGGGATTGGTGCGGTAGTTCAATAATAGTTCTCTAGTGGAATGAATTATTATTGATAAAATTAAGTTGTGTGTTCGGGGCGAACATTCGGGAGACCAAAACCAATTCCTCATCTCGGTCCCTATCGTAGCCTCTTATTTATAGAGTTCTCTACCCACCTATACCCACCTTCTATACCCACCAATAGGGGGCCGGCCAAGCTAGCTTGGGAACCAAGCTAGGGCCGGCCTAGGTATAATATTGGGTGGCCGGCCCTAGCTTGAACCCAAGCTAGTGGGGGCCGGTCAAATTAAATTAAAAAGGGATTTTAATTTTAATTTTTATTATGTGGAAGAAATAATTTATTAGAGAATTAAAATTAAAATATCTCTCTTGTAAAAGATCTACAAAAGATTAAAGAAAGAGATTAGATCTCTTTCCTTATTTGTAGATTGGTGAGATATTTTATTTTCTCTTTAAAATTATTCACATGTTGATAAAATTAAAATTATAGAAATGTCCTTTTATCAACCATGAAGAGATTTTTAAAGAGAAATTTTATTTTTAAAATTTCCGGAAACAAATTAGGAAGTTTTAATTGTTGATTAAAACTTGTCTAATTTTTTCCTTCATTGATGTGGCAGGCCATTGGTTTTAATTTGGGAAATTTTATTTTATTTTTCTCAATTAAATCATGTCAAGGAAATTAAGGAAATTTTATTGTAATTAAATTTCCTAATTTACCTAGGCCAAGGAATATAAAAGAAGGGGTAGGGGTGCCTTCATGAGACACAACCTCTATTATTTTCTCTCCCTCTTTTGTTCCTTGGTGTGGCCAGCCATTATCATCATCTCCCTCTCTTCCTCTTGTGGTGGCTGAACCTCTCTCAAAGGCTTGGAGCTCTTGTGGTGGCCTGATACTACTTGGAGAAGAAGAAGAAGAAGGAGAGGAAGCTAGCATCTCTTGGAGCTTGGTTAGTATTTTGATTTTCTTCCTTGGTGAAGCTTCTTTCTTTGTGGCCGAACCTAGCTAGGAGGAGAAGAAGGTGGTTGGTGGTTTCTCATCTCGGAAGATCGTTGCCCACACAACGTCCGAGGTTAGAAGAGGAATACGGTAGAAGATCAAGAGGTTTTTCTACAAGGTATAACTAGTAATTTTTCTTTCCGCATCATGCTAGTTATTTATGGAAATAATACCAAATACAAGAGGCTTACGTTCTAGAATTTCGAATATGTTTTTCGATGTTGTGTTCTTTTGTTTTTTCTTTTCCTTGTGATTTGATTATTATCTTTGGTTAACCTAAAGTTATTTTAGGAAATTAAATATTAGATTTCTATAAAAGGTTTTGTCTAGTCGGTGGTGGTTGCTCCCATATCCAAGAAGGTCATGTGCCTCGCCACGTCAGTACTGGGAACCAATTATGGAAATTAATATTTAATGGAATTAATAACTTAAGGAGACTTGGGTCGAACGTGTTAAGTTCCGCAGGCGATCCAAAATTTAATTTAAAAGAACACATGGTAGCTAGGAAAAGGTTCAGACCTTTGTACAAAATTTTTGTACAGTGGAACCTATAGGTTTTCCGAGTAGTAACCAACACCAACAATCTCCCTCATTTTGACGTGCATCAACCCAAATTCAAGTTATGGTAAAAATAAAAAAATTGAATAATAACTTAAGTAGATTAAAAAAAATTTGTAATACCAAAATGATTAAAAACATTAAGTCTAACTCTCTAACTCCCCCTTAACTTATACATATTTCTCTCCTTTTGATCACATCAAAAAATAGTGAACTAAAAAATATTTAATAAGGTAAAAAAATCTAAGGAAAACTGTAAAAATATTGAAAAAATATAACTTTTTTCTAACAACACTAAAACAATTGAGTTCTTATTATATTTTTGACAAATATTGAAAGCATTATTTAATTAATATCAATATACTTATCAGTTTGTCAATTAAACATTTATTTCAATAATCGGCTTCCAAGTTATGGAGAGGCACTAGACCTTCTTGGTTATTAGAGTAACAACCACTTTCTAGACAAAGTCTCTTAAAGAAATTAAACATTTAATTTTCTCTCTAAAAGCCCAAAAGAAAATTTAATTCAAATATGTTTTTGGAACACAATATAGGTTCCTTCCTACTGGGAAATTTTTGGAGGTATATAACTTCTGAGGATCTTTCTAATTTGACCCCTGTGAAATCGTAAATACCAGTTTAGCCTACCATAATTTCTAATTTTTTATTTTTGAAAGTTACTTAATTTCAAACATACATGTTCTTTTTTCAAAGTTTCGATTTGTATTTTCAATTTATCATTTTCTAGTTTTAAATTGTCAAACAAATCTAAGAGGCATGTCTTTACTAAGTCTAATTTTAACTTAGCATTTTCTTTTTTTAATTTTACTAGATCTTTGGAAAGGATCTTAATGAAATTAAATGACTGATTGGGAGATAGTGCACATATCTCACTTACCTCTTGTTCCGATGCTCCCCCTTCATCGCAGCTTTCTTCTGTTGATCCTCCCCCTTTATCGATGCTCATCTCTAAGCTGCTTTCATCTTCTGTTTGATGGTTTTCCATTAGGATCGGACTAATCCAGAGAAGGTCTCAATTTCGGACTCAGAGGATGATGATTCATCCCATGTGGCTTTCAAGTTCTTGTGTTTTGGTCTGTTGTCCTTGTCTTTCTCCTTCTTTAGTTTAGGGCATTCATCCTTAATGTGCCCTTCTTCGTTGCAGTTGTAGCATCAGATCTTCTTTTTGTTTCGATAATCCTTTTTCATCTGTAATTTAAACTTATTAGATCGAATAAACTTATTAAATTTCCTTACCATTAAAGTCATTTTATCTTCATCAATTGACTCTTCGGAGTCTAGATCGTCCGTTCTTTCCTTTAGGGAAATGTTCTGACTCGATCCCTTTCTTTATCCTACACACTGAGATTCATGTAATTCGAAAGTGGAGAAAACATTTTCTAAAGTACTCACCTCGAAATCTTTGGAGATATAGTAGGAGTCTACAATAGATGTCCATTCCGGTGTTCTCGGGAACGCATTTAAAGAATATCGTAGCGTGTCCCGATTGGTTACCATTTCTTCGAGGTTCGTTAAGCCAGTGATTAGCTCCTTGATTCTTCTGTGTAGTTGAGAAACCGATTCGCCTTCTTCCATTCAGAGATTGCTTATTTGGTTCCAGAGTAGGTCCCATTTTGTGAGTTTAGCTTTGGACATACCTTCGTGTAGTTCTAGAAACTTTTCCCAAAGTTCTTTTGCTGATTCGTAGGTGCCGATTCTGTTGACTTCTTGCGGAGGTAGCATGCTCAATAGATGGAATTCGGCTCGTCCATTTGTCACGAAATCTGCTTGCTCCTTTTTTGGTCCATTGATACTCCTCTTTGTCTTTCGGTGCTACAAATCTATATTTTAATATTAATAATAATTTAAAATTAGTTTTAAAAATACCTCCATGCATTTCTTCCAAGACACAAATTCTCCCTTGAACTTTGGTGGGTAAATTGTCGGTCCGACCATCGTTTTGGTGCTTCTGTCGGCGGTTAGTCTTTCTGAAGCTGTTGGGCTCTGATACCACTTGTTAAGACCCTTGACGGTCGGCTTGAGGGAGTGAATTGGCCAAAAATAAAATACCTTCTCAATCTTTCAGCTCAGATTAGTAGCACACTTATAACAAGAAATTGGACAAATAATTAAAAAAAAAGACATAAATGAATTACTTAGTTACAATCTAGGTGGTTGTTAATCCAAGGCAAAAGAAAGCGCTAAAAAGATCTCCTTTGTATAGGTGGAGAAGCCTATTACACTCGTTAAAAGTTTAGAAATATGTTAGGAAATGAATACTAGAGTTGATATTTATTTTCTAGCTCCAGGGACCTTTTTATAGCTCTTGGAAAATTCTATCTATGGGTGGAAGGCGCCTCCAATAGGCTGGAAGGCACTTACAGCGAGGTGCAAAAGAATAAAGCTTTATCGTTTGACAACAGATAACTTTGCTTGGTTGAAGGCGCCTTCCATAGGGTTGGAAGGCGCCTTCTAGCCATGGAAGGCGCCTTCCACAGTGAATGTGCGGAGGCGCCTCCAGCAGTATTTCCAGCCTTCTTTTTGCTGTCCTGCTACTCCAATTGCTTGGGTGATCACTGTCATCTAAGATAGAGTTTATCCGAACCCATTTTCTGACCTTCTTCTCTAGCAGTCTTCCACTCCAGCTTCTCGTCCCTCGGAATATCACACACGTCCTTCTCATCCACCGGTGTACTCTTCCGCATCACTTCATCTCTCGGATGCACGGAGCTCGTCAACTCCCTTTCCGTGTCATTCTTCTCGCTAGCTGCATCTTCCGCTCGACTTCTTGTATTCCTAAACTCCTGTACACTTATACACAAAGATCAAAAATAACAGGACCTAACTTAATCTAGTTGATCATATCAGAACTATCATAGGTTCTAATATAAACGAGTCAAACTCAAACATTTAAAAATTCAGTTCGACTCGACTAGACTCCACCCCTAGCATGAACCTTTTCTGTCATAGAAAAAATCATGTATAAAATATGATAAAATTTTCGCAATAAAAAAGGAACAGATCACGCATTTGTGCCTTTGTTCACACTAGATTGGTATATAATATCCTTCTCTTCGTAACTTTCTTTCACAAACTTCTAAATTCAAATGATAGAAAATTTTAACGTGTATTTATTTAATAAGACGTTTTTTTTATATTAAACTTTCTAAAAATTATATTTAGATTAAATTTTTGTAAAACTTGTTGATAAATTTTAATTTTGTAAAATCAAGGTTTCGATTTGGTTTTAATTAACATCTATAAAATCGTTAATAACATGAATTAAGTTATAAATATTTCCAATAAATTTAAATTTATGATTTTATGAGTAAAAAAAAATTGGAAATTTTGATTATTTATTTACATTTAGATTTTAAGAAATGTGGTTTTGAAAGTTTTGAAAATGTTAACCTAAATAAGAGGCAATATCTTAAATTTTGGCTAGTAATAAACATGAATTAACAGTGCGGATTATGTAGGTATTAGCATGATTGTGTTGGATCGAGACGTGCTAGAGGGGGGGTGAATAGCGTTCGTGGCTATAATCGTTCGATTATCGGAATCGTAAAACGTAAGAGTTAATGCAGCGGAATAAAATAACACAGAGAGACAAGGGATTTTTACTTCGTTCGGAGCCTGTGACGACTCCTACTCGAAGGCCCGCGATCCTTGATCGCTTTCCGTGGGCAACAACTATAAGCTCGACAAGAGTACAAGTATTACAGTTAAGTATTAAAAAGAATACAGTTATACCGACGACAATATCGTAATCTGAAGATTCAGAGCTCCGGGTCGTCGATGTCTCGCAACAGCACTTTGAAATCGTCTCGTGAGCAGCTTGTAGCAGTAAGATCACCTGAAAGTCGTTATTTGAAGCTGCTGGTCGAGACCCCTTATAAAGGGGGTTCAAGGCGCCTTATACTGTTAACCAAGGCGCCTTGAACGAGCCGAGTCACCCGCGTGGATCAGCACGGACCTGGTCGAACTCTATCTGGTTCAAGGCGCCTTCAGCCTATCCAAGGCGCCTTCCACCTCCGGTCCAAGGCGCCTTGAACTCCATTCAAGGCGCCTCCAGTCTGCTGCGCTGGCCCAGGCGCCTCCAAGCTCCATGGAAGCGCCTCGGACACTCATCCAAGTTGTAACTTGCTCCTTTGTTCTCGCAAAATGTGTTAGTCCCAAACACATACCCCGCAAAACAAAGTTAGCAGTAAACATAATGAATGATAATAATAAAAGTTTTGACAAGTCATGGAGAACTCGACTTCAGGTTTCCTACCGGAAACCCTAGGTCGACTCGACGTTCCCTCTACGGGAACGCGTCCTCACCTACTCCACTCAGAGATTTACCTGTCGATCCTCCGGATCGACTGGACTTTTGCTCGGCACTCGATGCTTCGGACTTTCTGCTGAACATCCGCTTCACCGGCCAGTTCAGACTTTCACCTGGTTCGCGACACCAGGACTTTCCACCTAGGGTTACCACCCCTAGGACTTTTGCCTGAAGCCATCGACCTGCCAAGACTTTCCGCATAGGGTTACCACCCCCTATGACCTAGGGTTACCACCCCCTAGGGTTTTACCTTGCCTAACCGCAGTTAGGACTTTCCTGAAACACTCAGCAAAAGCTGTCAGATAACAAAGCACCTTAACTTTGAATCCTTTGCCATTATCAAAACTTAGGTTCGATCGTCGGATGCTTCCCGCACCAACAATCTCCCCCTTTTTGATTATGGCAACACGTAATTCAAAGTTAAGAAAAACAACATATGTAATAACTGCATAAAGTTAACCAAGCTTAAGTAAATAAACTTCAAATGCAATAACAGTTAAGCTGGAAACTTTTAACTTTGTAATATTAGACTCCCCCTTAATAAAAGCCCTCCTTTTATTAAATACTTTGAATTTTCCTTTAACTTTAATTTACCTACTCTCCCCCTTTGCCATATATCAAAAACAAACCAGTTTGAAAGTAGATTTGTATTTTTCTGAAGAAAAAATTTTCAATAAAAGGATTTGCTTAGAAGTTATAAAATATGAGGTCACTTGAATGAAAATATAAGGTCACTTGAAAAAAATAACTTTAAAACGTTATAAAAAGTTGACTAGATTTGAAAATATTTGAATACTCAATTACATGGACAAGTTTTTTTTTTTTTTTTGAAAAACTGTAATTAAGTTTTGAATACTCATTTTGAAGAAAATTTGATCTTAAAGAAAAATATTTAGTTTTAGGACAGAGGGAGTAGCAGTAGTTTGTTTTCTAGTCCAAGCATGAGTCAAATTAAATTATTGAGTTTAATTTGATTAAGTATCAGAGCCTTAAAATAATCAGGTAAAGTAATTTGATTAGAACCTTAAAGTACAATCATGCTTAAACAAAAAATTGAAACACACTTTTCCCAATTGTCTAACCTTTAGCTACTTGCTGATTGCCTAGAGGGCAGTAGCTTTCACATGGTTAGTCAAGTTGAGTTATTTTGATCCAGGTAGACTTGACTAGAGCTGGAGAACTTAACTTGATTAATGTTTATTGCATATTTAACGCCCAGACTCATATTGATGCACAGATATAAGCATTCTTGAGTCCAGGCAATACCCTATGCATCTCACGCCTTTCTAAGTTTTTCAAAACACAAGCAAGGTAGACCTAGGTGTTTGTGAGATGCTCTGGCTTAAAGCTAGAGGAACATGATTTCTAGGGGGAAACCTAGGCGTCATCCGAATTTTTGAAAATTCTAAGAAATTGGAATTTTGAAATCATTATTTTTCCTAGAATTTGTAAAAAAAATAAGTAATCTCTAGATCATTTGAAACTAAGTAAACTGTTGACTGGGAGCATGCAAATAAGTAGATATCACATCAAGAGGGTCTAACAAAAGAGATAAACAGTGAAGTGTTAGTTTCATAGTCAAAAGTCCTTAATACAATGCATAAAATGGTCAAATCAACGAGTGGGATCATCGACTCGAGGAGCATCAGCGGGAGGTGGTGCATGGGGCTGCGCAAGTGCTGGCTGGCCCAGACGTCGTATCTCGTCTCGGAGGGAGGTAAACCCGGCAGCTATCTCGGATCGAAGGGTGAGAACTATCCGTCGTGTCTGAATAGACTCGACCTCGAGTCTAGCAAGTCTGTCCTCGACGGAGAGTGAGGAAGAGGTCGAAGGTCCAGCTGAGGTGGATGGTCTGGCATACGGGGAGGGATCCGCAAAAAGATCCTCAGCTAAGAAATCAGCCCACTCCTCTTCCTCGCCTGGTATAGCTGCTGGCTGTGGTCGTCCTGTCCACGCTAGAACTCCATCAGCTGTGATATCGGCACTGGCTAGTCTACAACTACGGGATCCTAGCTCATCATATATAGTAAGAGGAATGACTGTTCCTCTGGTCACATCTATACCCTCTATGGTCGAAAAGAAGCGTGTCAGAATATGACAATAGGGCATGTGGACTATCTTGGAGGTGACTGTCCCAGATGCACAGATAATGTTCTGGAACATATGCAGGGCAATATCGATATCAAGTCGATGACACAGGGCGTACAAGAAGAATGAGTGTGAAGATCTCATCTTCGGGACATCCCGAGATGAGATCGGCAGAATACATGCTGTCAGGACCCTATACATCACGTAGTCCTGAACCCGAAGAGTAACTGACCTGAACTCAGTCAAGTCAGCAGGTCTCGCTCCCCCGAAGAAATACGTATAGATAGTATCTAACGTAATGTGGGAGTAAGGATCGCCAAATGGCAGATCCCTACTGGGGTAGCATAGAAAGGTAGACTCAGAAACCCTAAGTCCTAGGGTGGTGCGTAGCAGAGTGGGAGTAAGCTCAATGTCCACGCCAGAAACTCTGGTGCTGTACCTATTATCATCAACCCTCTCAAGGTTGTGATAAAACTGTGCACATAACTCCTGGTTTACTGTATCGGTGCAGTAAACCAATTGATCCAGTTGATAGTGCTCTATCATTTGAATAGTTGGTTGACAATACTGGGTATAAAAAGTCTTGTTTACATATCTAGGTTTGATAGGTTCGAAGATGTAATTAGCAAAGGTATCCCTAAGATGTATAGTCGGGAATCTGATATCTGCTGATGGAATTCTAGCTGGATTAAGATCAACATGTCGGCGTTTCCTATTTTTAACGATTTTACCAAAAATTGACAGAAATAAGCAAAAATTCTAAGGAAAACTTGATCGGAAGGGATTAGGATTATACCTAGGAGGCATTATTACGTATTGAGGAAGATTAAACAGGTAAAAGGCGCCTTGGTTGGGAAGAAAACGCACGAGTATCGCGTGCTCGGCGTCGGCAGAAAATGAACAGAAAAGCTTCTGTTCGTTTTGATATAAAGTGTTGAAGGCGCCTTAAAACAAGGTTTAAGGCGCCTTATATACGTTGGAGGCGCCTTGGGTTGATCCGAGGCGCCTTAAGACGAAGCGGCGGGAATTTTCCCGCCGCTTGCTAGGGCGCCTCCTTTTGATGGGAGGCGCCTCCGAGAAGCTCCACGCGATTTTTTTTTTTTTAAGGAATTTTGAAATTGAGTTTAAAATAATTTTGAAATTGAGTTTTAAAATAATTTTGAAATTGAGTTTTGAAAATAATTTTGAAATTGAGTTTTAAAAATAATTTTGAAATTGAGTTTTAAAAATAATTTTAAAATTGAGTTTTAAAAATAATTTTGAAATTGAGTTTTAAAAATAATTTTGAAATAAGTTTAAAAATAATTTTGAAATTGAGTTTTAAAAGTAATTTTGAATTAAGTTTAAAAATAATTTTGAAATTAAGTTTAAAAATAATTTTGAAATTGAGTTTAAAATAATTTTGAAATAAGTTTTAAAATAATTTTGAAATTTAAGTTTTATTTCGAAATTTACTTTTAACATTTTTTAAATTGAGTTTGAAATTGAGTTTTAAAATAATTTTGAATTAAGTTTAAGATAATTTTGAAATTAAGTTTTAAAATAATTTTGAAATTTAAGTTTTAAAAATAATTTTGAAATTTAAGTTTTTAAAATAATTTTGAAATTTAGTTTTAAAATAATTTTAAAATTTAAGTTTTTAAAATAATTTTGAAATTTAAGTTTTAAAATAATTTTGAAATTTAAGTTTTTAAAATAATTTTGAAATTTAAGTTTTTAAAATAATTTTGAAATTTAAGTTTTTAAAATAATTTTGAAATTTAAGTTTTTAAAATAATTTTGAAATTTGAGTTTTTTAAAATAATTTTGAAATTTAGTTTTAAAATAATTTTGAAATTTAAGTTTTTTTTTTTAAAATAATTTTGAAATTTAAGTTTTTAAAATGATTTTGAAATTTAAGTTTTTAAAATGATTTTGAAATTTGAGTTTTTAAAATAATTTTGAAATTAAGTTTTAAAATAATTTTGAAATTTAAGTTTTTTAAAATAATTTTGAAATTGAGTTTTTAAAATAATTTTGAAATTTAGTTTTAAAATAATTTTGAAATTTAAGTTTTTTTTTTTTAAATAATTTTGAAATTGAGTTTTTAAAATAATTTTGAAATTTAGTTTTAAAATAATTTTGAAATTTAAGTTTTTTTTTTAAAAATAATTTTGAAATTTAATTTTTTAAAATAATTTTGAAATTTAAGTTTTTAAAATGATTTTGAAATTTAAGTTTTTAAAATGATTTTGAAATTTGAGTTTTTAAAATAATTTTGAAATTAAGTTTTAAAATAATTTTGAAAAACAATTTTGAAATTTAAGTTTTTAACATAATTTTTTTTTTTAAATTTTAAATTTCTTAATCATCTCACCCGACCTAAATTTTCAATCAGGTAATCCTATAATTGTTGTGAGATGAATTATAATTCAATTTTAAGGATTGGGTTAACTTTGTGTTAGATTCAGGTTTAGCTTTGGGTTCAACAAGTAAGCATTATTTGGATAAACTTCTGGGCTATGGTGAGTCACAAGGAACTCATTAAAGTAACCATGCCTTCGAGGTTTTTCAAATAGTCCTACCCATTGAGCTTAGTACTAAAACTTGGTCTAACTAGTTAGGATCCATTTAAGGGTAGCTTCGGTCAGTTCCACTTGGCCAAATGCACCAGGTCGAAGCCATATCTTCCTAGACATGCGATGCCCAAGTTTCCCTAACGTACTATCATCCAAAAACTTCACTAGTACTGTGGGTCAAGTTAATCTTTGCCTTTTAATCTAACCTTAATTACCCTGCCGAGTAATCTACTCTTGTTTTACCCATTTAGGGTATATTAGGTTCAGTTACCCTGCCGGGTAGTTTAGTTGGGGGTGCCAGCGAGTCTGGATCCTCCATTTAATTTAATTTCAAATCTTGAATTTATAACTTAATTTTAAATTTTGAAGTTGATTTTAATTTTGAATTTATAATTTAATTTTGAATTTAATTTTGAATTTCAATTTCAAATTTTGAATTTAATTTTAATTTCGAATTTTGAATTTAATTTTAATTTTAAATTTTGAAGTTGATTTTAATTTTGAATTTAATTTTAATTTTAAATTTTTAGGATTATTTTTCTTTTTGCTCCCCCTGGATCATGGCCTCGATATGGTCTGTCGAGGTAGTATATTTGATCCTTCGGAACCCAGTATTGGCCAAGTCCAACTTGATTGACCAAGTTAGACTTGGAGACCCATGCTTAGACTGATTTACTACTTTGTTTGTTTATTAATGATAAATAAGATCTATATTTACTTTTGTATCCCAGCCCAGTTCTGTTGTAGACGGCTCTTTGTGTCCCAAGAATCAAGTCCAAATTCTTGGAGCCCAAAGTAAACCGTTCTAAGGTATTTTCTAAATCTTTAACCTGATTTGTTAGACTTGAATTTTTTTCCTCAAGTTTTTGAACTTGAGTTGGAAATTCAGTCTGACTCTGGTTAGGTGAGGGTTTGGTGTCAGCCACTTCTTTAAGGACACTTACTTCCTTTAGAAGTGACTTAACTTTCAGGTTTGACTTAGCTAATTTGCGCAATAAATAGCTAACTAAAATGTTCAACCGGGAGATACTTACAGCAGGGTCTGGTCCTTCGGAAACGGATACGGATCCGTGGCTTTGCTCGGACTCTGCCTCAGACTCGCTCTCGCATCCGTATTCGACGACTTGGTCCCAGGCCATTAATGCGAGTAGACTCGTTTGTTCGAGCTCGTCGTCGTCGTCCTCCGATGAAGATTCGTCCCATGTTGCCTTAAGGACCTTTTTCCTTCTTTGCTTTTTGACCTCCTTCAGGTTAGGGTAGTTGGATTTGATGTGCCCTTTTTGGTTACACCCGTAGCATGTAACTTCAAACTTCATCTTTGTATTTTGTGGGCCTTCCTTTGATTTTACTGCCTTCTTTAGATCTCTTTTATCGAATCCTTTCGTCTTGTAGAGCTTCTTCACGAGGTTTACCAGCTCGGTTGTAATGTCACCTTCTTCATCGTCAGAATCTGGTTCAGCTTCCGATGCTGGTTCGGTTCTCCGTCGTGGTCTTGGTTCCCGGGTTCGGCCTGCAACCAACGCAATACCTTTCTCGGTTGGTTGTGCATTAGTCTGCTCATGAAGTTCAAATTCACTAAAAAGTTCATCTAGTTTTAAAGAAGATAAATCCTTGGAAACTTTGTAGGCATCTACCATTGATGCCCACAATGTATTCCTTGGAAAGAGTTTAGGGCATACCTTATTACGTCCCGATTTTCTATCTTCGGCCAATTCCGTGAAGAGAGTTAAGGATGTCTTGTATTCTCGCGTGAAGAGAACTCACCGTTTCGCCTTCTTGCATTTTTAGATTATATAATTTATTAAGCAAAAGATCTCTTTTACTTACCTTGGTGTCATCAGTGCCTTTATGGAGTTCGATGAGCTTTTCCCAGAGCTCCTTTGCAGAGGAGAACGGGCCAACTCTATTGAGTTCTTCCTTGGTAAGACCACACTGGAGGGTGCAGGTAGCTTTGGCGTCGGCTTCCACCTTTTTTATTAGAGAAGCGTCCCACTTCTCGTAGGGTGTAGTTTTGCCGTCGTCATCGATTGGCAGTTTCAGTCCCATCTTTATGATCATCCACGTTTCGAATTGTATCTTTAGATACGTTTCCATTCTTCCCTTCCAGTAGCCAAAATCCTCTCCGGAGAATAGCGGGGGACGTACAGTGCTGAAACCCTCTTGTTGGGCCATTTATAATATGTAACAAAAGAAAATAACAGAATATGTTCCAAGACTAAGTCTTGGATTAGTAGTGCTGGAATAAAGAATAATAAAAACGAACTCGAGTGGTGTTGCACCTACTTCGAGCAAAAGTCGATTCGAGGGAAACAAAAATTAGAATATAGCTATAAGGCTAAATTCTAATTCGACTCCGAAAACGAAAAAAACTGCGAAAAATTTGTTTTGAAAGGTGGTTGCACCAATTCAAAACGACCCCGCTCTGATACCAATTGTTGGATCGAGACGCGCTAGAGGGGGGGTGAATAGCGCTCGTGGCTATAATCGTTCGATTATCGGAATCGTAAAACGTAAGAGTTAATGCAGCGGAATAAAATAACACAGAGAGACAAGGGATTTTTACTTCGTTCGGAGCCTGTGACGACTCCTACTCGAAGACCCGCGATCCTTGATCGCTTTCCGTGGGCAATAACTATAAGCTCGACAAGAGTACAAGTATTACAGTTAAGTATTAAAAAGAATACAGTTATACCGACGATAATATCGTAATCTGAAGATTCAGAGCTCCGGGTCGTCGATGTCTCGCAACAGCACTTTGGAATCGTCTCGTGAGCAGCTTGTAGCAGTAAGATCACCTGAAAGTCGTTATTTGAAGCTGCTGGTCGAGACCCCTTATAAAGGGGGTTCAAGGCGCCATATACTGTTCACCAAGGCGCCTTGAACGAGCCGAGTCACCCGCGTGGATCAGCATGGACCTGGTCGAACTCTATCTGGTTCAAGGCGCCTTCAGCCTATCCAAGGCGCCTTGAACTCCATTCAAGGCGCCTCTAGTCTGCTGCGCTGGCCTTTTCCTGGCTCGCACCCGAGGCGCCTCCAAGCTCCATGGAGGCGCCTCGGACACTGTTCATCCGAGTTGTAACTTGCTCCTTTGTTCCTGCAAAATGTGTTAGTCCCAAACACATACCCTGCAAAACAAAGTTAGCACAGAAACATAATGAATGATAATAATAAAAGTTTTGACAGCATTCGAACTGTCCGGGTCTGACTTCAGGTTTCCTACCGGAAACCCTAGGTCGACCCGACGCCTACTGTTCCCTCTACGGGGAACGCGTCCTCACCTACTCCACTCAGGAGATTTACCTGTTGCCAGTACGATCCTCCAGATCGACTGGACTTTTGCTCAGCACTCGATGCTTCCGGACTTTCTGCTGAACATCCGCTTCACCGGCCAGTTCAGACTTTCACCTGGTTCGCGACACCAGGACTTTCCACCTAGGGTTACCACCCCCTAGGACTTTTGCCTGAAGCCATCGACCTGCCAAGACTTTCCGCATAGGGTTACCACCCCCTATGACCTAGGGTTACCACCCCCTATGACCTAGGGTTACCACCCCCTAGGGTTTTACCTTGCCTAACCGCAGTTAGGACTTTCCTGAAACACTCAGCAAAAGTTGTCAGATAACAAAGCACCTTAACTTTAAATCCTTTGCCATTATCAAAACTTAGGTTCGATCGTCGGATGCTTCCCGCACCAACAGATTGATCTCGTCTGAAAAGTGAATCAGATGGAGAGGCAGGTGACGAGGATTGGAACGTTGATTGAGAGAGGACTTGGGGGCTGGGACTGAAAGATGCGCTGAAAATCTTGGACCTTCACATTGGGTAGGGGAAGGCAGTCGCCGGGGGTACCACAAATCTGCGTACATCACAGAGGGAGTCACACAAGAGCGTTAAGGTAAGAACCAGGAAAGAAATCCCTGGTGTAGATACTCCAACGCTCAAATCAGAACTGGAGGAGAGCCAAAAGTGCAAAAAGAAGAAGATAAACAATAGTAGATGCGTGCATATGTGTGTGTATCTGGCCAACGGAGAGGACCCCTTTTTACACCACCTCTTGTAACCTCCGTAATAATGAGGCGGTCAGATAATATCTGGTGTTAGAGTATGTCTAGTGATGTAGGATGTACGACGGACTTCTATTGGGTGAAAGAAAGTTCCGCAACATATATGTGGCAGAGCATCAGAATTGAATATTCCTTGACAAATGGTCGTTATTCTCTGACAGGTTATAATTCCTTGGCAGTGTTGTCTCTTGGCGATAATCTGATCAACACTGGAACCAACCGGGAGTGGGCTAGAAGCCTTACCCATAAGTGAGATGAATCCAGGAGATTTGATTGGCATTGGGACCAATCGGGAGTAGGTTGGGAGTCGTGCCCATGAGAGAAGTGAGGAACTTAGTCCTGGATATCCGACTGGCCCTGTGACCGACCGGGAGCAGGTTGGGAGTCGTGCTCATGAAAGAAGTGAGGAGCTGAGTCCTGTAGATCCGACCGACATTGGAATCAACGTGGAGTAGACTAGGAACCTGACCCATGAGAAGGGATTGTTCTGGATATCCGACTGGCACTAGGACCAACTAAAAATAAACTAGGAGTCATGCTTATTAGGAGAGGAACTAAGCCCTGAGGATCTGACTGACATTAGGAACTAGCTTGGAGTAAACTAGGAGCCATGCTCATGAGGTGAGGAACTAAGCCCTGAGGATTTTGTTGGTGCGGGAAGCATCCGATGATCAAACTTGGGTTTTGATTATGTCAAAGGGTCTAAAGTTAAGTTGTCTTGTGTTCTAACAAGATTAATTGAGCTTGTAGGAAAGTCCTAAGTTGTCTTAGGTAAAAGTCCTAGTTGTGGTTAGACAAGTGGAAACCCCTAGGGGGTGGTAACCCTAGGTCATGAAAAGTCCTAGCCGCTGTTAGGCAGGTGGAAAACCCTAGGGAGCGGTAATCCTAGGTCATGGGGGATAGTAACCCTAGGTGGAAAGTCTTGGTGGGTCGAGTGCTTCGGACAAAATCCTAGAGTCGGGGACTCTAGGTTGAAATCCTGGTGGTCGCGGACCAGGTGGAAGTCTGGGCGGGTTGTGGAGCGGACGTCCAGCATGAAGATCAGAAGCATCAGGCGCTGAGAAAAAGTCCTATCGGTCTGGAGGACCGGTCTGGCAAAAGTAACTTCTCCTGAGAGGAGTAGGTGAGGACGCGTTCCCCTGTGAGGGAACAGTAGGCGTCGGTTCGACCTAGAATTTCCGGAGGAAATTTGAAGTCAAAACCGGATAGTCTAAAGATTATTAAAGTTATTTATTGACATATTATATGCTATGTGCTAACTCTATTTTGTAGGAAGACTAATGATTTTGCATATTGATGTTCGACCTAGATCGATCGACCGAACCTGGGGATCGGTCGACCGAACCTCCAAGCAAACATAGTAGAGTTCCAGTGAGTGGACCGAGTTCGATCGAGGGATCGATCGACCGAACCTCAGGATCGATTGACCAAATTGGGGATAAGCGGTGATGTGGTCGAGCTGAGTTGATCGGACTAGATGTGTTGGGGATCGGTCGATCGAACGAAGAAAGTATATTCGAGCAGAAGAACCGGAAGGTGGACCGATTCAGGCGGGATCGGTCAACCGATCGACGACGGGTCAAACCTGATCCCGAGATCAGGGGATCTAGATCAGATCAACCTCGGTTATAAAAGGAGGGCTCGACCAGGTACTTCAATAACAATTCTTAAATAATAACTTGAGCTCTTGCGCGCTCTCCGAAAACGTTTAAACACTGTTCCAACTACGATCAAGCTAAAAGTTCTATTTCTCCAAGTCGTTGGTAACAAGTTTAATTTTGAGCAATACTTGTAAGCTGCATATTTGTACTTGTACTCAATTTCTGAATCTATAGTGATTGTCCAACGAAAGCGATCAACGATAACGGGCCTTGGATTAGGAGTCGCCACAGGCTCCAAACAAAGTAAAAGAAATCGTGTTAGCATTGGTTGTCTTTTCATTCTTTATTCCGCTGCGTATTCTGTGTATTTTCTGAAACGAGTAAAAAAGCAACGCGTGCTATTCCCCCCCCCCCCCCCCTAGCATGTCTATGATCTTACAATTGGTATTAGAGCCAGACCACTCTGAATTGGTGAAACCACCAATCGAGCAGAGGGGGTTCTTCTTTAAAAAACAAACTATATACCGTTTTTTCTTATACGCCTTTCATTTTTTCCCTCCAAAATTATTTTGAAAAAGTCATTCTCATCTTTTCACCATTAGTTAATATTAAAAAAAATCAAAATTACCAAAATTTATAATAATATTTTTTATTAATATTTTAAATATTTTATTATTTTTTTCAGAATTAGTAAATTACTAGTTTTATTTTCTCCCGCACTACTAATCCAAGACTAAATCTTGGAACATTCATTATTTTTCTTATTGTGTGCAAGATTTCTCCTCTTTAATAGCCTACCAAGAAGGCTCTAGTACAGCTCGTCTACCTGTTGTCTCCTATGAAGATTTCAGATACTGGAAAGACCAGATGGAGCACCAATTGAAAATCCAAGTGGAGATATGAACCATAGTCCAGATCAGATTTATACTCCCTACTGAAGAAGGTGTAACCATCACCTGTGATAAGTGGCCACACAAACAAGGAGAAAAATCGAGGCAGATGCAAAAGCAACATGTACTCTTCTATGCGGATTAACAAATTCAGAGCTTGATCGAGTTGGAAAGTTCAACAATGCTAAGGAGATTTGGGAGAAGTTGATCAAGCTTCATGAGATTCCTTTAAAGCCAGAAGATCAAATCAAACCCGAGTTCGAATCTGAGTATGAATCGCCAGAGTCGACCTCCGAACCAGACTTAGAAGAATTAGATCAGACCGATTTCATAGCACTATGGCCAAGGAAGAGATAGTTGAATCTAAGTCCGAATTCAAGATGGCAACAATCAATGGGGAGAATCTTATCATGGATCTAAAAGGTAAAATTATAAATTCAAAATTTCATATAATTTGTTTTAAGTGTAGGGAGAGAGGACACTATAGAAACAAGTGCCCTACTCGTAAGATTCAGCCGACACAACCGGAGGAGAATGAGAAATCAATCCGGATAAGGAAGAAGCACATTGAATGCTCCAAGTGAAAATGAATGGGTTACTGCAAAAGTCAATGCCCAGAAAGAAGACCCCAAGAATCCAAGGGGAGAAATCAAGGTTAGTAAATTTACATTATATGAAAATCTAATTTTTACAACACATATCGGTACCCTAACTAATTCTGATTGCACTAGTTTAGATTTCTCTCAAAAATTAGATATGCATGCTAATAATATAATGAATAAAGTTAATTCAAATCTTAATAAGAATAACTCAAAATTATTTAATAAAAATAAAAAATTAACTCTTAAAAAATTATAAAAATATAATAATATTTTAAAAGATAAAATTGATAAATTAGAAAAGATTGTTAATAATTTAATCAAAAATCTAGACTTGGATTACAAGTCTAAAATGAAACTTAAACTCTACAAACCAAGCTATAATCAAGTACCTTTTAATTATGAAACTAATTAATAAATACTAAATTAATCGATAAACTGAAAACTCAACATAAAAGTTAACTTAAAATTGTAACTTGTTAACTTAACTAATAAATGCTTGATTTTTTTGTTCCATGCATAATTACCATGAATATGCATATAAGTAATTAATTGATAAATGTCATTCATGATTACTAATTGCTTAATCTAGATTAGCAAAGATAAGGTCCTAGGTTTGATTCACACTTGACTGGTTAGACCAAGGAGTTTTAGAAAGGAAATTAAATGTCCAATTCTTTGACAGACTTTGTCTAGAAGTGGTGGATGATCTCATACCCAAGAAGGGCTAGTGTCTCACCACAGTCTGGAAGTCAATCACTGAAATAAATATTTAATTGACTAAATGTAAAACCTTAGTCCAACTGAATTGTAAATCAATCCTTAGATTGTAATTTAAATTGAAGATAACATTAACCATTTCACAAAATACTATTAAGGTTTCCTAATTGAAAATCTAGAAAAGGGTGAGATGGACATAGGTTAAAGTAATTAACCAAACCTAAATTAATTAAATTAAAGCCAACTCGATTAAAATTCATAATTAATTAATAAAATCATAATTAATTATAAAAGTTTAATTAATTGCAAAATATTATTTACAAATTCATAATTAATTTCAAAATCATCTTACTTAATTTTATAATTACTTTCAAATCATAATTAAATTATAATTATTTTTAAATCATAATTAATTTTAAAATGTTAATTTTTTTTAAATCATAATTAATTTCATAAATTTAATTAGTTTCAAATCATAATTAATTTTAAAAGTATAATTAATTTCAATTAATTCTAAAATCCTTAATCAAAGTAAATTATTTTTAAATGATTTAATTTTTAAAATCTTAATTATAATTATTTTTAAATATAGTTTAAAAATATTTTAAAGTTAAAAATTTAATTACTCAAACGTATATGTTTTCTAATTCAAACTTAATTATTCTGAAACTAAAATTTAAAATACTTTTGTCTTTTACATTTTGAAATCATTCAAAATTCAAACTTATACTTTACTTTTAAAATCCAAATTTAACTTAAATTATTTTTGAAATATATTTCAATATCATAAATATTTTTTCAAAGTTTAAGATAAAATCAATATAACTTAACTCTGTCTCACACACACTCATAAGTTAAACATGCTTGATAACATAGAATAAGTGAGATAGAAAATCAGAAAAATAAATAATAACTCTTATGTTTTTGATTTACATGCTTGGACTCTAGGATTCTCAAACTAAAATCACTTAATTAAATTTTTGGTATTAATTAAGGGAGAGTGAAAGAAGGTTAAGACATTAATTTTTATTTATTTTAATGATTGGTTTTAAAAGTTAAACTTTTCAAAAGTTCAAAATACTTCTGAAAGAGGAAGTTTAACTTTTTTTTAAAAGAAAAATAAATTATTTTTGAAAACTCAGAAACTAAGTATGTGATAAAGTATTTTTCAAAGAAATCATTTACTTAACTAAGTATTTTTGTAAAAATATTTTTAAAGCTAAGTGTTTATCAAAATCTTTTTAAAAGCTAAGCTGTTATCAAAATCCTTTTTAAGCTAAGTTCTTAACTAAGCTTTTATCAATTTTTTTTTAAGCTAAGTACTTAACTAAGCTTTTATCAAAATCCTTTTTAAGCTAAATAAGCTTTTATCAAAATCTTTTTAAAGATAAAAGTTTTTTATCAAACTATTTTTAAAGATAACATTTTTATCAAAATATTTTTAAAGCTAAGTTTTTATCAAAATATTTTTAAAGCTAAGTTTTTATCAAAATATTTTTAAAGCTAAAGTATTTTTATTGAAAGCTTTTTATCAAAGCATATCTAAGTATTTAACTAAGTTTTTATCAACTTTTTTTGAAAGCTAAGTACTTGATAAAATAATTCTTTTCAAAGCTAAAATTTAGCTAAGTTTTTTTTTGGAAAAAGCTGAGATCATTTCAAAACTTAAGATTAGCAGGTTTTCATTCAGCTAAGTAATTTTCCAAGCTTAAATTTAGCTGAGTCTTTGTTAAAATAGCTAAGTATTTTCAAAGCATATCTAATTTAGCTAAGTGTTTTTCAAAGTAATTATTTTTACAAGTTAAGTTTTTTTAAGAAGCTAAGTTTAGCTAAGTTTTTTTAGTGCTACCCTTCAGGGGGAGCTTCAAATTAAACAAAGTAAAAAACTTTTTTGTCAAACAACCTTCTCTCCTTTTTGATATATGTCAAATGGGGAGAGAAAAGTTAAAAGTTGAAAGTTAAAAGTTAAAAGTTAAGAGGTTAAGAGTTAAACATGATTTTTATAAAAGGGGGAGCATAAGGGAGGTTTTTACAAATTATTTTGCTTAAATTCATTTATTTATTGTTATGTTTTACTTAACTTTGAACCGTATTGCCATAATAAAAAAGGGGAGATTGTTGGTGCGGGAAGCATCCGACGATCGAACCTGGGTTTTGATTATGTCAAAGTGTCCAAAGTTAAGTTGTCTTGTGATATAACAAGATTGATTGAGCTTGTAGGAAAGTCCTAAGTTGTCTTAGGTAAAAGTCCTAGTTGCGGTTAGGCAGGTGGAAAACCCAAGGGGGCGGTAACCCTAGGTCCTAGGGGCTGGTAACCCTAGGTGATGAAAAGTCCTAGTTGCTGTTAGGCAGGTGGAAACCCCTAGGGGACGGTAACCCTAGGTCCTGGGGGTGATAACCCTAGATGGAAAGTCTTGGCGGGTCGAGTGCTTCGGGCAAAATCCTAGAGTTGAGGACTCTAGGTTGAAATCCTGGTGGTCGCGGACCGGGTGGAAGCCTGGGCGGGTCATGGAGCGGGCGTCCAGCATGAAGACCGGAAGCATTGGGCATTGAGAAAAAATCCAGTCGGTCTGGAGGATCGGTTTGGCAACAGGTAACTTCTCCTGAGAGGAGTAGGTGAGATCGCGTTGCCCTGTGAGGGAACAGTAGGCGTCAGTTTAACCTAGGATTTCAGGAGGAAATCCAAAGTCAGAACCGGATAGTCCGAAGACTATCAAAGTTATTTATTGACATATTATTTGCTATATGCTAACTCTGTTTTGTAGGAAGACTAATGATTCTGCAGGTTGATGTTCGGCATGGATTGGTCGACCGAACCTCCAAGCAAACATAACAGAGTTCAAGCGAGTGGACCAGGTTCGACCGAAGGATCGGTCGACCGAACCTTGGAATCAGTCGACCAAACTAGGGAGAAGTGGTGACGTGGCCGAGCTGAGTTGATCGGGCTAGATGTCCTGGGGATCGATCGACCAAATGATGGGATCGGTCGACCGAACGAAGAAAGTATATCTGAGTAGAAGAATCGGAAGGTGCACTGATTCAGGTGGGATCAGTCGACCGATTAGGAGGATCGGTCGACCGATCGACGGCGAGTCAAACCTGATCCCGAGGTCAGGGGATCTAGATCAGATCAACTTTGTCTATAAAAGGAGGGCTCGACTAGGTACTTCGATAACAATTCTTGAAGAACAATTTGAGCTCTTGTGCGCACTCCAGAAACGTCTAAACGCTGCTCCGACGACGATCAAGCTAGAAGTTCTATTTCTCCAAGTTGTTGGTAACAAGGTTAATTTTGAGCAATACTTGTAAGTTACATATTTGTACTTGTACTCAATTTCTGAATCTATAGTGATTGCCCAATAAAAGCGATCAATGATCATGGTGTTGGAATGTATACTAAAAGCCTAGTTTTTTGTATAAACATTTATTTAGAAATAAGAATGGCATTGGTTAAATGTCTACATTTATGCTAAGCGTAGTTGTTCAATTAATTTATATTGTAGATAACATGGTGTGTGGTGTCACAGGCAGAAGATCATGTTATCAGTTCCTTATAAATTATAAACAGTTGCTCACAACCCAGATGGAATGGGACAAACCATAGGAGTGGCTGTAGTGTAATTAGGTATTAGTTTATCTTGGCTAATAAATTACACTAGTACACAATGAGTGTATTGAGCAGGACCATTTGAGGTAGTTTCTTTTTATACTGACTATATAAAAAACAATACCTCTATTATTATGGAAGTGTGTACTCTTAATCATGATATAATAACAAGAACATATACTTAATATTTATTTCTTTAATTTATCAAAGGGTGCGATTTAGCTCGCTAAATCAATAGACCCGATACGTTGGGAAATGATATTATTTATATGGTGTGTTGTTGATTATAGAATGAAACTGTGTCCTAGTAATCTAGGTTGATGATGCCCCCTTGAGGAGCTCATAAGGATTGTCATGTAAACCCTGCAGGTGGACTTAGTCCGGCATGACAATGAAGATGAGTGGCATTATCTTGGAGCTAGATATTAATTAAGTGAGTTGTCAGTAACTCATTTAATTAGCGGGCATTCTATATCTTAAACACAGGGAGACTAACACACTCATGATAAGAAGGAGCCCATATAGTAATATGGGATTAGTGCATGTAACGACCACCCTTCTTACTACTACTACTCTCTAAGGATGACCGTTACTTAACTATTAAATCTACTTAACCGGTATGATTATAAATCACATGGGAACCCTACCGAAAAATTTCGGCAGAGTCTCCCTTGTACCGGTGACCATATTCAACAATACATGTAATATATACTCAGCCACAAGCGGCTGGAACACATATCAATCAACCACACAAGATAATAAATCCAAAATAAAGAAAACAACACACAAGTATCTACTTACTAAACTGAACTCAACCTACATGCAATCTAAACAGAATAATCTCAAATGACATGAACTTAAAATACAACTCGAATGTTTATCAATTACTAAAATGCGGAAACTAAAATTAAAACTTCTTTCCTAGTCCCAAGGCTTCCATAGTCCTGGCATCACACATCTTTCGAACACCTCCTTGTCGCCTTCCTTTCTATATCTTTCCTTTCCTGTATCTGCAGTAAGAGGAAGTGTAGTCTATAAGCAAAATTTGCTTAGTAAGCGCTATCTAACTCACAAAAACTCGATATGTATGTGAATATACTGAAAACTAAAACTGAATGCTCAAAGGAAAAGCTACTCATGCTCATCTACTAGTAACTAAACAAACATACTGAAGTGCTAAACATGTAAAACTACTCATGCTCTTCTAATAGCAAAGAACAGTAAGCTAATCGAAACAACATGCTAGCATAAAAGGGAACTAAACTTGCTGATTCTAAAACAAAGTGAAACTTGATTCATTTGTTCTAACTTAATCTTTAATACTTTATGTTTATGTAAAACTCGTTTTACTTGTTCAAAAACTTATACTTATAATACTTCAAAATAATAATCAACTTCATCTTGGGCCCAGGCATAGTACCATCTTATGCGCGTTCCCTAATAGGTTGGGGTAGCGAGCCACCAATCCTAAAAGAGCAGACCTCGGTCTACCAGGGCCAAGACCTCGGAAATGGTCACCTGGATTTGTTTAACGACAAGCTCTTGGATGTCGGGTACTAGCCTCTTCATAAAAGTAAGATACTTATAATCTTAATTACTTCTTCTTTAAATGCCTCGGCATTTTCTTTAAGCACCTTGTGTGCCAAAATCCCTAAAGTCTCGACTTTGGGATCTACTTAAGGCCTCGGCCTTTTCTTTCTTTTCTTTATCTTTCTTATACTTATCTTTATCTTTCTTATACTTTTCTTAAATCCAAAATACTGTTAGGGGTATCTTTCGTATGCATCTATGAATGAAACTAACTATGTAACACATAATCATGCATAGAATACAAAAGAAATCTGCACATACAATACTTATCAAAATCTGCAAGTATTACTTATGAAAATCTGCTTATTAAAAATCTGCATACCTGTTAAATTCATTACATCAATTCAAATCATCTTTAGTCTCAATTCAAAGGATTCAGTGCATAATTAGCATCTAGAACTTGTTATATATACAAACCCGTATGCTTACAAGTTGAGGAATCAATTCACATAGCAGATGGGAACTACTCAACAAGACTTAAGCCGAATGCCAAATCTTTAAATCTAAAAACTAGGGTAAATTCTTTCTTGGCAAATGAAAACTGCACTAAAGAGAAATGCATTGTTCTAAGAACTAAAACTAAAAACCATACTAAGCTTCATGGTTGTTCCTGTTCGGGTTTAACAGAAAACTCTATAGCAGAAATGCTATAATCCACAAAAACACTAACCTACATGCTTAATCTAAACCGATCATCTTCTTTCTTTCTTTAGGGTTCATGGCAGCAAGCATAAACATGTTCCTAAAGAAAATTCTAGTAATACTAAGTTGTGCTCATAACTCTAATCTAATACATCTGTACAGGAATGCAAAATTCAAACCTCCTTCCACCAGCTAACATCTCTGTAAGATTTTCAAACAAGCAGTTGGTATGCAGAAAACCCGGCAACTAAATCCTCACAGAAGAAACTCAAATCCAAGTCCATACATAGATGAATCGATCAACACAATACCACAGGGAAGCTTCTGAAGAACATCAGACCTTTCTAAACCAAAACACTTAGCTAAATTCCGAAACTTGCAGGACCCATGTGTAAACGAGCATGCCAATTAGGGTAACAAACAGGAAGCCCAAATCAAAAGCTGAATTGCTAACATCAAAGCTTGAAGAAAACTAAATCCGAAACCTAAATTCACAGCAACAAATCACCTACCATTTATCCCAAAACTTTCGGAAAAAGAACACGGAATAAACCTCGGAGCTATCCTACTGCAGGTGAGTAAGCGACTTACCTTCGTTTCCTTGACTCACAGCCAAAGGAGAAACCTCCTAGTGCTTCTAGGGTTCGGGTGAGCTCCCAATCCCGGCTCTTCTTCGTGCTCCCGACTTCCTTCTTGACGAGAGGAGCCCGATGGTACGAAGACTCCACGGAGAGGGGTGCTCGTCGGAGAAGCCCTAGCTTCCTCGGCTTCGTTTTCGCTCACGAAGATCGCCGACGCCGTCGCCCGAACAGCGCTGTCGCGCGCGCGAGAGAGGAAAGGGCGAAGGAATTAGGTTACGGGAGAGAAAAGAAAATAACTTAACCCCCTCTTAACTTGTCCTTTTATAACTTAACAATATTACATGTTCTTATCTATTCACGAAATAACCGCGGAACAGTTGGTCAGCCATGTTTGGACCAAATCAAAGGTCTGGGTTTCGAATCCCCAGCTGCAACTTATTTCCTTCTCTATTACTAACTTCTACCTTATATATATTTTATTCCACATATAATTAACAAAACTTTCACAGACCAGCTGGTTGGCTGAGTCCGGTTAACATCTGGTTCGGGTCCGAGGTCTTGGGTTCAAAACCCAGCTTTAACACTTTTATTTCTTATTTTTTTTTAAACTTCTTCCTATTGGTAAAAACACCAAACGAACTCCAAAAATTACATAAAAATACTCTATAAATTCCTAAAAATCTCTAGAATTTTTCTAAAATATTTCTAGATTTTAATAAGGACTTTTAGGACTCCAAATCGTGAAATTTGGGGTGTTACAATTCTCCCTCCCTTATAAAAAGTTCGTCCTCGAACTTAGAATAATTCTGGACATTTCTATCTCATACTGTCCTCATGCTCCTAAGTAACTTCTCATGCTTCTGGTTCTAAATGACTTCTACTAATGATACTCTTTTGTTCCTTAGTCTCTTAACTTCTCTATCCTTTCTAAACATACTTATGTATATATGAATATAAGAGAAACCAAACTAAAATTTTCTCTATTCTTTCTAAGCATATGTATCAAACATAGAAAATTAAAACATGAATTGTCTTCTTTCCTAAGCATATATAAGCAGGTACTCTATACTGCAAATAATAAAGAAAGCATAAAAGAAAATTAAATACTTTCTTACTTGAAGACGGCAAGGATGGTGCTGATGTGTGATGCTGGAGAATGGGAACTGCTCTGATACCAACTGTAACGACCACCCTTCTTACTACTACTACTCTCTAAGGATGACCGTTACTTAACTATTAAATCTACTTAACCGGTATGATTATAAATCACATGGGAACCCTACCGAAAAATTTCGGCAGAGTCTCCCTTGTACCGGTGACCATATTCAACAATACATGCAATATATACTCAGCCACAAGCGGCTGGAACACATATCAATCAACCACGCAAGATAATAAATCCAAAATAAAGAAAACAACACACAAGTATCTACTTACTAAACTGAACTCAACCTACATGCAATCTAAACAGAATAATCTCAAATGACATGAACTTAAAATACAACTCGAATGTTTATCAATTACTAAAATGCGGAAACTAAAATTAAAACTTCTTTCCTAGTCCCAAGGCTTCCATAGTCCTGGCATCACACATCTTTCGAACACCTCCTTGTCGCCTTCCTTTCTATATCTTTCCTTTCCTGTATCTGCAGTAAGAGGAAGTGTAGTCTATAAGCAAAATTTGCTTAGTAAGCGCTATCTAACTCACAAAAACTCGATATGTATGTGAATATACTGAAAACTAAAACTGAATGCTCAAAGGAAAAGCTACTCATGCTCATCTACTAGTAACTAAACAAACATACTGAAGTGCTAAACATGTAAAACTACTCATGCTCTTCTAATAGCAAAGAACAGTAAGCTAATCGAAACAACATGCTAGCATAAAAGGGAACTAAACTTGCTGATTCTAAAACAAAGTGAAACTTGATTCATTTGTTCTAACTTAATCTTTAATACTTTATGTTTATGTAAAACTCGTTTTACTTGTTCAAAAACTTATACTTATAATACTTCAAAATAATAATCAACTTCATCTTGGGCCCAGGCATAGTACCATCTTATGCGCGTTCCCTAATAGGTTGGGGTAGCGAGCCACCAATCCTAAAAGAGCAGACCTCGGTCTACCAGGGCCAAGACCTCGGAAATGGTCACCTGGATTTGTTTAACGACAAGCTCTTAGATGTCGGGTACTAGCCTCTTCTTAAAAGTAAGATACTTATAATCTTAATTACTTCTTCTTTAAATGCCTCGGCATTTTCTTTAAGCACCTTGTGTGCCAAAATCCCTAAAGTCTCGACTTTGGGATCTACTTAAGGCCTCGGCCTTTTCTTTCTTTTCTTTATCTTTCTTATACTTATCTTTATCTTTCTTATACTTTTCTTAAATCCAAAATACTGTTAGGGGTATCTTTCGTATGCATCTATGAATGAAACAAACTATGTAACACATAATCATGCATAGAATACAAAAGAAATCTGCACATACAATACTTATCAAAATCTGCAAGTATTACTTATGAAAATCTGCTTATTAAAAATCTGCATACCTGTTAAATTCATTACATCAATTCAAATCATCTTTAGTCTCAATTCAAAGGATTCAGTGCATAATTAGCATCTAGAACTTGTTATATATACAAACCCGTATGCTTACAAGTTGAGGAATCAATTCACATAGCAGATGGGAACTACTCAACAAGACTTAAGCCGAATGCCAAATCTTTAAATCTAAAAACTAGGGTAAATTCTTTCTTGGCAAATGAAAACTGCACTAAAGAGAAATGCATTGTTCTAAGAACTAAAACTAAAAACCATACTAAGCTTCATGGTTGTTCCCGTTCAGGTTTAACAGAAAACTCTATAGCAGAAATGCTATAATCCACAAAAACACTAACCTACATGCTTAATCTAAACCGATCATCTTCTTTCTTTCTTTAGGGTTCATGGCAGCAAGCATAAACATGTTCCTAAAGAAAATTCTAGTAATACTAAGTTGTGCTCATAACTCTAATCTAATACATCTGTACAGGAATGCAAAATTCAAACCTCCTTCCACCAGCTAACATCTCTGTAAGATTTTCAAACAAGCAGTTGGTATGCAGAAAACCCGGCAACTAAATCCTCACAGAAGAAACTCAAATCCAAGTCCATACATAGATGAATCGATCAACACAATACCACAGGGAAGCTTCTGAAGAACATCAGACCTTTCTAAACCAAAACACTTAGCTAAATTCCGAAACTTGCAGGACCCATGTGTAAACGAGCATGCCAATTAGGGTAACAAACAGGAAGCCCAAATCAAAAGCTGAATTGCTAACATCAAAGCTTGAAGAAAACTAAATCCGAAACCTAAATTCACAGCAACAAATCACCTACCATTTATCCCAAAACTTTCGGAAAAAGAACACGGAATAAACCTCGGAGCTATCCTACTGCAGGTGAGTAAGCGACTTACCTTCGTTTCCTTGACTCACAGCCAAAGGAGAAACCTCCTAGTGCTTCTAGGGTTCGGGTGAGCTCCCAATCCCGGCTCTTCTTCGTGCTCCCGACTTCCTTCTTGACGAGAGGAGCCCGATGGTACGAAGACTCCACGGAGAGGGGTGCTCGTCGGAGAAGCCCTAGCTTCCTCGGCTTCGTTTTCGCTCACGAAGATCGCCGACGCCGTCGCCCGAACAGCGCTGTCGCGCGCGCGAGAGAGGAAAGGGCGAAGGAATTAGGTTACGGGAGAGAAAAGAAAATAACTTAACCCCCTCTTAACTTGTCCTTTTATAACTTAACAATATTACATGTTCTTATCTATTCACGAAATAACCGCGGAACAGTTGGTCAGCCATGTTTGGACCAAATCAAAGGTCTGGGTTTCGAATCCCCAGCTGCAACTTATTTCCTTCTCTATTACTAACTTCTACCTTATATATATTTTATTCCACATATAATTAACAAAACTTTCACAGACCAGCTGGTTGGCTGAGTCCGGTTAACATCTGGTTCGGGTCCGAGGTCTTGGGTTCAAAACCCAGCTTTAACACTTTTATTTCTTATTTTTTTTTAAACTTCTTCCTATTGGTAAAAACACCAAACGAACTCCAAAAATTACATAAAAATACTCTATAAATTCCTAAAAATCTCTAGAAATTTTCTAAAATATTTCTAGATTTTAATAAGGACTTTTAGGACTCCAAATCGTGAAATTTGGGGTGTTACAATTCTCCCTCCCTTATAAAAAGTTCGTCCTCGAACTTAGAATAATTCTGGACATTTCTATCTCATACTGTCCTCATGCTCCTAAGTAACTTCTCATGCTTCTGGTTCTAAATGACTTTTACTAATGATACTCTTTTGTTCCTTAGTCTCTTAACTTCTCTATCCTTTCTAAACATACTTATGTATATATGAATATAAGAGAAACCAAACTAAAATTTTCTCTATTCTTTCTAAGCATATGTATCAAACATAGAAAATTAAAACATGAATTGTCTTCTTTCCTAAGCATATATAAGCAGGTACTCTATACTACAAATAATAAAGAAAGCATAAAAGAAAATTAAATACTTTCTTACTTGAAGACGGCAAGGATGGTGCTGATGTGTGATGCTGGAGAATGGGAACTGCTCTGATACCAACTGTAACGACCACCCTTCTTACTACTACTACTCTCTAAGGATGACCGTTACTTAACTATTAAATCTACTTAACCGGTATGATTATAAATCACATGGGAACCCTACCGAAAAATTTCGGCAGAGTCTCCCTTGTACCGGTGGCCATATTCAACAATACATGCAATATATACTCAGCCACAAGCGGCTGGAACACATATCAATCAACCACGCAAGATAATAAATCCAAAATAAAGAAAACAACACACAAGTATCTACTTACTAAACTGAACTCAACCTACATGCAATCTAAACAGAATAATCTCAAATGACATGAACTTAAAATACAACTCGAATGTTTATCAATTACTAAAATGCGGAAACTAAAATTAAAACTTCTTTCCTAGTCCCAAGGCTTCCATAGTCCTGGCATCACACATCTTTCGAACACCTCCTTGTCGCCTTCCTTTCTATATCTTTCCTTTCCTGTATCTGCAGTAAGAGGAAGTGTAGTCTATAAGCAAAATTTGCTTAGTAAGCGCTATCTAACTCACAAAAACTCGATATGTATGTGAATATACTGAAAACTAAAACTGAATGCTCAAAGGAAAAGCTACTCATGCTCATCTACTAGTAACTAAACAAACATACTGAAGTGCTAAACATGTAAAACTACTCATGCTCTTCTAATAGCAAAGAACAGTAAGCTAATCGAAATAACACGCTAGCATAAAAGGGAACTAAACTTGCTGATTCTAAAACAAAGTGAAACTTGATTCATTTGTTCTAACTTAATCTTTAATACTTTATGTTTATGTAAAACTCGTTTTACTTGTTCAAAAACTTATACTTATAATACTTCAAAATAATAATCAACTTCATCTTGGGCCCAGGCATAGTACCATCTTATGCGCGTTCCCTAATAGGTTGGGGTAGCGAGCCACCAATCCTAAAAGAGCAGACCTCGGTCTACCAGGGCCAAGACCTCGGAAATGGTCACCTGGATTTGTTTAACGACAAGCTCTTGGATGTCGGGTACTAGCCTCTTCTTAAAAGTAAGATACTTATAATCTTAATTACTTCTTCTTTAAATGCCTCGGCATTTTCTTTAAGCACCTTGTGTGCCAAAATCCCTAAAGTCTCGACTTTGGGATCTACTTAAGGCCTCGGCCTTTTCTTTCTTTTCTTTATCTTTCTTATACTTATCTTTATCTTTCTTATACTTTTCTTAAATCCAAAATACTGTTAGGGGTATCTTTCGTATGCATCTATGAATGAAACTAACTATGTAACACATAATCATGCATAGAATACAAAAGAAATCTGCACATACAATACTTATCAAAATCTGCAAGTATTACTTATGAAAATCTGCTTATTAAAAATCTGCATACCTGTTAAATTCATTACATCAATTCAAATCATCTTTAGTCTCAATTCAAAGGATTCAGTGCATAATTAGCATCTAGAACTTGTTATATATACAAACCCGTATGCTTACAAGTTGAGGAATCAATTCACATAGCAGATGGGAACTACTCAACAAGACTTAAGCCGAATGCCAAATTTTTAAATCTAAAAACTTGGGTAAATTCTTTCTTGGCAAATGAAAACTGCACTAAAGAGAAATGCATTGTTCTAAGAACTAAAACTAAAAACCATACTAAGCTTCATGGTTGTTCCCGTTCAGGTTTAACAGAAAACTCTATAGCAGAAATGCTATAATCCACAAAAACACTAACCTACATGCTTAATCTAAACCGATCATCTTCTTTCTTTCTTTAGGGTTCATGGCAGCAAGCATAAACATGTTCCTAAAGAAAATTCTAGTAATACTAAGTTGTGCTCATAACTCTAATCTAATACATCTGTACAGGAATGCAAAATTCAAACCTCCTTCCACCAGCTAACATCTCTGTAAGATTTTCAAACAAGCAGTTGGTATGCAGAAAACCCGGCAACTAAATCCTCACAGAAGAAACTCAAATCCAAGTCCATACATAGATGAATCGATCAACACAATACCACAGGGAAGCTTCTGAAGAACATCAGACCTTTCTAAACCAAAACACTTAGCTAAATTCCGAAACTTGCAGGACCCATGTGTAAACGAGCATGCCAATTAGGGTAACAAACAGGAAGCCCAAATCAAAAGCTGAATTGCTAACATCAAAGCTTGAAGAAAACTAAATCCGAAACCTAAATTCACAGCAACAAATCACCTACCATTTATCCCAAAACTTTCGGAAAAAGAACACGGAATAAACCTCGGAGCTATCCTACTGCAGGTGAGTAAGCGACTTACCTTCGTTTCCTTGACTCACAGCCAAAGGAGAAACCTCCTAGTGCTTCTAGGGTTCGGGTGAGCTCCCAATCCCGGCTCTTCTTCGTGCTCCCGACTTCCTTCTTGACGAGAGGAGCCCGATGGTACGAAGACTCCACGGAGAGGGGTGCTCGTCGGAGAAGCCCTAGCTTCCTCGGCTTCGTTTTCGCTCACGAAGATCGCCGACGCCGTCGCCCGAACAGCGCTGTCGCGCGCGCGAGAGAGGAAAGGCGAAGGAATTAGGTTACGGGAGAGAAAAGAAAAATAACTTAACCCCCTCTTAACTTGTCCTTTTATAACTTAACAATATTACATGTTCTTATCTATTCACGAAATAACCGCGGAACAGTTGGTCAGCCATGTTTGGACCAAATCAAAGGTCTGGGTTTCGAATCCCCAGCTGCAACTTATTTCCTTCTCTATTACTAACTTCTACCTTATATATATTTTATTCCACATATAATTAACAAAACTTTCACAGACCAGCTGGTTGGCTGAGTCCGGTTAACATCTGGTTCGGGTCCGAGGTCTTGGGTTCAAAACCCAGCTTTAACACTTTTATTTCTTATTTTTTTTTAAACTTCTTCCTATTGGTAAAAACACCAAACGAACTCCAAAAATTACATAAAAATACTCTATAAATTCCTAAAAATCTCTAGAATTTTTCTAAAATATTTCTAGATTTTAATAAGGACTTTTAGGACTCCAAATCGTGAAATTTGGGGTGTTACAATGCAATAGTTCAATAATAACTCTTTAGTAGAATGAGATATTATTGATGAACTCGAGTTGGGTGTTCGGGTGAACACGGGAAGCTCAAGTTCATCGGGAGACCAAAACTAATTCCTTCTCTCGGTCCCTGTTATAGCCTCTTATTTATAAAGTCTTATACCCACCTATACCCACCTTCTTACCCATCCTTAGGTGGCCGGCCAAGCCAAGCTTAGAGCCCAAGCAAGGGTCGGCCAAGATAAGCCTTGGATGGACCAAGTGGTGGCCGACCCTAGCTTGGAGCCCAAGCTTAGGTGACCAGCCACATAAAAAATAAAAGGAGTTTATTTTAAAATCTTTTCTTATGTGGAAGCCATGGTTTTAAAAGAGAGTTTAAAATTTAAATCTGTCCTTTTATAGCTTTCTACAAAAGATTAAGAGAAAGATTTGATATCTTTCCTTATTTGTAGTTAAAAAGAAGATTTTAATTTTTGATAAAATTTTCCTTTTTTGTAACCATCCTCATGGTTTTAAAAGAGAGTTTTAAAATTTAAATCTTTCCTTTTATAACTTTTTACAAAAGATTAAGAGAAAGATTTGATATCTTTCCTTATTTGTAGTTAAAAGGAAGATTTTAATTTTGGAGAAAACTTTCTTTTTTGTAATCATCCACATGTTTTAATAGAGAGATTTTAATTTATAAAAGTTTCCTTTTATAGCCAACCATGAAGAAAATTTTTAAAAGAGAAATTTTTATTTTAAAATTTCCGGAAACAAATTAGGAAGTTTTAATTTTGTGTTTAAAACTTTCCTTGTTTGGAGGATTTGATATGGCCAGCCATTGAAAGAATTATAAGGAAAGTTTTTTTAAAAAAAATTTCCTTTCATTGGCAAGGAAAATAAGGAATTTTTAATTATGTTTAAAACTTTCCTTATTTGCCAAGACCAAGGAATATAAAAGAGAGGGTAGAGGTGTCTCACCTCATAACAACACATCTATTATTCCTCTCCTCTATTCCTTGGTGGTGGTCGGCCCTCATCTTCTTCCTCTCCTCCTTTTCTTCTTCTTTGGTAGCCGGCGGCATCAACTCTCAAGGAGCTTGTTGGTGGTCAGACTTTGCTTGGAGAAGAAGTAGAGAAAGGAGGCTTTGCTTCTTAGCATCCCTTGGAGCTTGGTTGGTGGTCGAAGTTCTTCATCTCAAGGAGATTGTTGGTGGCCGAAACTTGCAAGGAGAAGAAGGAGGCTTGGGTGGATTCTCATCTCGGTAGATCATCACCCACACGACGCCCAAGATAAGAAGAGGAATACGATAGAAGATCGTGAGGTTTATTAGCTACAAAGAAAGGTATAACTAGTTGTCTTGTTCCGCATCATACTAGTTTTCTTTGTACGGATTTTGAAATACCAAACATAAGAGGCTAACATTTCTAGGTTTCGGATTTATTATTCGAATTTGTGTTTCTTTTGTTTTTCGATCTTGTGATTCGATTGTTCTTATTGGTTAAACCTAAGGTTACTATAAGGAGGTTAAATATTGAATTTCGTTGAAAGGCTTTGTCTAGGAAGTGGTAGATGCTCCCATAACCAAGAAGGTCTAGTGCCTCGCCATGTTTAACCTGGAAGCTGATCTCTGAAATAAATATTTAATCAAATTTATAACATAGGTGGATTTGGATTAATAATGTTAAGCATCATTTGTGATCCAAGTCTAAACCTCTAAGAACAGATAAATTGAATTTGGAATCAATAATGTTAAGTTCTGTTTGCGATTCCTAATTTAATTTCTAAAGAACACAATAGGTTGTTAGGAAAGGTTCAGGACTTGTACAAAATTTTTGTACAAGGGAACTGGTACGATATTCCGAGTAGCAACCAACACGCGGGCCTTGGAATAAGAGTTGTCATAGGCTCCGAACCAAGTAAAAGAAAAAGTGTTAGCATTGCATGTCTTTTCATTCTTTATTCCGCTGTGTATTCTGTATATTTTTCGAAATGAGTGAAAAAACAACACGTACTATTCACCCCCCCCCCTCTAGCACGTCTAGGATCGTACAAATTTGACCAGCATTAAGAACCAACTGGGAGTAAACTAGGAGTCATGCTCATGAGGTGAGGAACTAAGCCCTGAGGATCTGGCCAATGTTGAGAACCAACTGGGCGTAAACTGAGAGTCATACCCATGAGATGTCAGGGGCTAAGCCTTGGAATCCCGGTAGATACTGAGCCGCCTGGGTACCCGACCTTGACTGTCACCTCCTCTTGACTTTTGACCGCCACATCACCTTAACTCTTGACCCCAAACTATCCATGGGGCTACCCATTATATACCGTATCACAAGTCTTCCTTTCATGTCTAGTTGAAGTAGGCTCATGATCGACTGACTAGACTCGAGTCCTATATTCGATCAAGCAGTCACTCTAATTGCTTCTCGATGTTAGCAATGAATATCCTTTTTGAAAAAATGAATGCTTTTCAAATGTTGGTTAGATTTTTTAAATGTGAGGTAGGGTGCCAGTGATAGCATATCAGTGCAATGATGCGATTATCCTATCTATCATAAATATCATTTTATAGGTAGCTGTCACATGTCTTACCAACTTCATTCCAATCTGATGGCTGACGCACAACCTTTCGCATGAATTTTGACGACAATTCCTCTCCCCTAATCTAACAATTGTATTTAACAAGGCTATTTAGATCAAACGGTTTATATTTCAAAACTCCCTTAGGGCTCACATTAAAAACCCTAAGTGCCATAAGGAATAATCCATTCGTGCTTCATCTTCTTCGACTTCCTTCTTTGGCAATTATTACCGTCTATGATTCTCTCCTGGTGATCTTCCTAGTAAGTGCCCTTCTTTCTTGTTTGACCCTTTCCCTTCTTATTATTGCTCCTTGATGACTCAAGAAACCTTCGTCCCCTGATACGCCACTTTCTGCTCTAATTTTGACAATTGTGACCTCGAGTCGATCAGGCTCTATGACAAATCCCTAAGACTTTCTGTTGGTGTAGAGAGCACCAGAAGATCAAACCTGTATTTTGATTATAGAAAAGGATTAAAAATTAAGGTTACTTATTGTCTAACAAGTGTGATTAAGATTGTAGGAAAGTCCTAAGTGTTCTTAGGCAAAAGGTCCTAGTGGATTCTAAGCAGGTGAAAAATCCTAGGGGGATGTAACCTAAGTTCTAGGGGTGATAACCCTAGGTTATGGAAAGTCCTAGCTACTGTTAGGCAATGAAGTCTTGGCGGGTCAAGTACTTTGGGTGAAATCCTAGAGTATGGGACTCTAGGTGAAAATCCTGGTGGTCGTGGACCAGGTGAAAGTCTGGATGGGTCATGGAGTGGACGTTCAGCATGAATGTTGAACTCCGTAGGTGTTTTGATGTGATCAACCAAGTTAGGTTAGGTCCTGTTTGTTATTTGATCCCTGTGTCTAAGTGTGCAGGAGCTTAGGAGTGCAGAAAGTCGAGCGAAAGAAGCAGCTAGTGAGAAGGACGACATGGGAAGGGAGCTGACGGGCTCGGTGCGTCCGAAGGACGAAAGAGCTGTGGAAGACTACACCGGTGGACGAGAAGAATGTGCGCGGCGTTCGAGGGACGAGAAGCCGAGACGGAAGTCTGCTCGAGGAAAAGGCCGGGAATTGGGTTCGGGTGAGCCCTATTCCGGTTGGCCGTAATCACCCAAGCTATCGGAGCATCGGAAGCTAAAATGAAGTCAAAAGGAGTTGGAAAGTAAGCTGGAGGCGCCTTCAACGAAGTGCTGAAGGCGCCTATGCTGCCTGTAGGGTTGGAGGTGCATCCATCACCTTGAAGGCGCCTCATACCCAGTCCGAGGAACCTTCAAGGGCATTGGAGGCGCCTCGGACCCAGCCAAAGTGTTCGTTTGCAATCAGATAGAATTTTATCTGGTTAAACCATTGGAGGCACCTTGAACCCCTTTGGAGGCACCTTCAACACTCGAGATAAACTTTCCAAGAGCTATATAAAGGTTCCTGGAGCTAGGAAATAATCATTCAACTCTGTAACAACTTCCTAGCAAATTCTGTGCTCTTTTATTGTGTAAAAGGCTTCTCCGCCTTCAGAGAAGGAGACTTTTCTAGTGCACTTTCCCACCACCTTGGATTAACAATCCCCTGGGTTGTAACCAAGTTAAATTCTAGTTTCCCTTTTATTTCTTGTTATTTCTTTTATTATTGTTGCTATCTTTTTGAGTTGAAAGTCTTGAGGAGGGTATATCTTATTTTGCAGGCAATTCACCCCCTCTTGCCGGCCCCGCTGCACCAACAAGTGGTATCAGAGCCCGACCATCTCAGAAGTACTAACCACCAACTGAAGCACAAAGATCAAGACGATGGTCGGAGCGAATATTCATCCCCCGAAGTTCAACGGAGATTTCGCTACGTGGAAACGTCGAATGGAGGTATTCTTTAAGACTAAATTTGATATACTTTTAATAATGAAATATGGATATGCAACGCCAAAATATAAGAAGAATACAACTGGACGAAGAAAGAGTAAGCCGATTTCGTGGCCAACGGAAAGGCGGAATTTCACTTGCTCAGTGTTCTGCCACCCCAGGAGGTAAGTCGAATCGGAAACTACGACTCCGCTAAAGATCTTTGGGATAAATTCCTAGAGCTCCACGAAGGCACCAAAAAAGCAAAGTTAGCAAGGCGGGACATCCTCCGGACTTAGCTGGCGAACCTCCGGATGAACACCGGCGAGAAGGTAGTGCAACTCCAAGCAAGAATCAAGGAGCTGATAATGCAACTGACAAATTTTGGTGAATCGGTAACGAACCAAGACTCTATCCGGTATGCACTCAACACCTTCCCTAGAACTCCAGAGTGAGCGTCCTTAGTAGATGCTTACTACATCTCTAAGGACTTTGAGGTAAGTAATTTAGAAAGTTTATTTTCTACTTTCAAACTTCACGAGTCTTGACTTGCAGAGCCTAAACAAGTAGTGAAGTCGAACCTCAACATTACCCTACAAGCTGAAAAGGACGATCCCAACTCCGAAACGTTGATCGATGAAACCGAAGCGGCGTTACTGGTAAGACGTTTCAATAAATTTCTTAAAACTAATAAATTTCGATGGCAGTCAAGGAAGAATCAACGCAACAAAAGGATGGTCTAATGTTACAACTACAACGAGGAAGGGCACATCAAGGATGATTGCCCCAAATTAAAGAAAAAGGACAAGGACAAGTCTCGAAGATCGACGCCCTGTAAACGCAAGAGTTTGAAGGCTACATGGGATGAATCTTCATCCTCAGAAACTGAAGTCGAAGCCTTCTTAGGAGTAGCACTGATGGCCAACCACCATTTTGAAGAAACTAGCTCGGAGATGAGCATAGAAGAAGAGGGAGGATCATCAGAAGAAAAAAGCTGTGACGAAGGGGGAGCATCACCAAGTGAGGTAAGTAAGGTACGTAATCTCACACCTACTCAGTCTTTTGAATTTATCAAAGTGCTTACAAAGAATCTAGAGAAATTAGAAAAAGAAAATGTTGAATTGAAATTAAAATTAGCAAAAGCATGTCCATTAGAAATGTATGATATTTTAAAATTAGAAAAATGAGAAATTGAAAATTGAAATTGAAAAATTAAAAAATAATCATGCATGATTAATTAAATTTCCAAAATCAAGACTTAGAGTTTATGGAAAATTAAATTTGTATATTAGAAAGCATCAGGGGCAACTTAGAAAGGTTCCTAGTGTAACACCCCACCCTCCTCACTACTGGACTGTGAGGGCGGAGCGTTACTGGACTACTAACTTATCTTAACTAACCTTGTTCACATGTTGATAGTAATTCCTAAAACTCTCGGAGAACTCAAAACATACAATTAACTAGCAGCGGAAGACTAAAATGACTCATCTAAACACATAAAATCATTCTATGAATAATATCATCAACATGAATGAACAATTCCAATAGTCTAAATACAACATAATCTTAATAAATTCTTATGCTAAATCCCAAGGCTTCTATAGTCCACACATCACACATCCATCCGCACCTCCTTGTCGCCTTCCTTGACTATAGCTTTTCCTTTCCTTTACCTGCAGTAAGAGGAAAATGCATCTATAAGCAAAATTGCTTAGTAAGCGCTATCTAACTCACAAAACTCGAATATGCATGTGAATATACTGAAATCTAAAAGCTGAATGCTCAAAAGGAAAACTACTCATGCTCATCTACAAGCAAAAGAAACATACTAAAATGCTAAACGTGTAAAACAAATCTATACAATCATGCTAGCATAATCTTGCTGAATTTTAAACACTTTCTGAATCTTATTTCACTTGTTTAAAAACTTATACTTTAATACTTCAAAATAATAATAAACTTTCTTCTTGGGCCCAGGCGTAGTACCATCTTATGCGCGTTCCCTAATAGGTTGGGGTAGCGAGCCACCAATCCTAAAAGAGCATACCTCAGTCTACCAAGGCCAAGACCTCGGAATTGGACACCTGGATTTATTTAACGACAATATCGGAAGTCGGGTACTAGCCTCTTAAATAAAGTAAAATACTTGTTATCTTTTATTACTTCTAATATATAATGCCTCGATATTTTCTTTAAGCACCTTGTGTGCCAAAATCCCTAAAGTCTTGACTTTGGGATCTACTTAAGGCCTTGGCCTTTTTCTTTCTTTTCTTTATTTTGCTTATACTTGTTAATACCTCTATTAAAAAGGTGTCTCATACAAAACTGCACTAAAATGCTTATTAACTCTGCACTGAAATGCTTAACAGAATTGCATGGAAATACTTAATAGAACTGTACTGAAATACTTATTGAAACTGCACTAAAACTAAATCTGCATACAAGCGTAATCAAATCTGCCTACAAACTTAATCAAAATTCTGCACTATAAGCTTAATCAAATCTGCCTATAAACTTAATCAAAATTCTGCACTGTAAGCTTAATCAACTCTGCCTACAAACTTAATCAAAATTCTGCACTATAAGCTTAATCAAAATTCTGCACTATAAGCTTAATCAAAATTTTGCACTATAAGCTTAATCAAATCTGCCTACAAACTTAATCAAAATTCTGCACTATAAGCTTAATCAAAAATCTGCAAATCTAATTAAGCTATTAGAGATCTAATTGGATCTTCCAATGCTAAACCATCAAAAATCTGAAAGTAAAGTTTCCATCCTTAATTTCCGTCATCAACATTTGATCATCATCTTTTCTGAATCTAATATTCCCTTAAATTTATGCATTCTCTTTCCATAAATTAATCAATATGATATTTGTCTCATGCTCACTGCATAACAAAACAATTTACTCCTTTCCAAATCTAAATGAACCAAATTTAGTTTCATGGCAGCAACACCAATCAAACAATAAGGAATAAACTAAACCACATATTCAAATTAATTAAAACCTCTTCTCATATTCTTTATGAAACTCACGGTAGGAAATCTTCAAAATCATCAATCTTTGCGGCATGCGTTGGAAATCAAGAACACATGAATCTGAAACTACTCTACTGCAGGTGAGGAAGCACTTACCTTGGTGTTCTTGGACTCACAACCGAACAAGAAGGGCTTCTAGGACGTTGGCCGGCCGCCGGAGACGATGCCCTAACTCCCTTTTGTTTTCTGCCAGAGCTCCGCCATCGCACACAGAAGAGAAGGAGAGAATGGTTTAGGTCACGGGAATAAAACCTTCTCCTAACTTATCCCTTTTATAACCTAGTATTTCTGTTAACTCCTTAAATAATTTTTTTTTTCTAAACAGAACCGCCGCTTGGATTCTTGGTCAGCCAAATCTTTGACCGGGTCAGAGGTCGTAGGTTTGATCCCTCCGCCGAATCCTTTTTCTCCTATTTATTTCCTTTTTTTTTTTAACTACTGCTTAAATAAATTTGTTCCTTCTTTTAATCAGCAACGCTTGCTGGAACACTTGGTCAGCCGCGCTTTGCTAAATCTTGAGGTCTCGGGTTCGATTCCTCAGCCGCCCCTTTTATTCCTATTTATTTTCTGTTTCCTATTAACTATTACTTTAATATATTTCATTCCCTTTTTTAATTGGCAACGATCGTTGGGACACTTGGTCAGCTACATTTTGCTTAAGGCTTGGCTCGTGGGTTCAAATCTTGGCTGCAACCCTTTTCTTCCTATTATTTCCTGTTTATTAACCTCTACTACTTAAATACATTTCATGTTTCTTTTAATCAGCAACGCCTGCTTGGGCTCTTGGTCAGTCGAATTCGCTTAAGAGTTGGCTCGGTCGGAGGTCTCCGGTTTGAATCTTGGCTTGGACATTATTTTTGTCGAAACTTCTTTCGCTTAGTAAAAATACCAAACGACCTCCAAAAATTACGTAAAAATACTCTAAAAATTTCTAAAAATCTCTAGAATTTTTCTAAAGTATTTATAAATATTTTTACGTACTATTAGGACTCGTAATGAGGAATTTTGGGTCGTTACACCTAGAAACTATGTACCCCCTAAGTTCTTAATTAATCCAGTAGGAAGGAACCTTTATTATGTTCCAAAATCTTTTCTAGACTAAATTCTTTAAATAAAAATTTTAAAAGCTTTCAGCGAGAAAATTAAACATTAAAATTTCTTTATGAGGCTTTGTCTAAGGAAGTGGTTGTTGCTCTAATAACCAAGAAGACCTAGTGTCTCACCACGACCTGTAAGCCAAAATATTGGAATAAAAATGTTTAATTAACTTTATGATAAATCATTAAAATTAGGATTAAATAATGCTTTAGAAAGGTTCTATTAAAACATTTTTTTAAATTCATTAAAAAATATATTTTTTAAACTTAGAAAATTCTTAAAAGAGTTTCTTTGTTAAATTTAAAAATTTTCTACTTAAATTGTTTTTACTCAGAAATTATTTTGAACATGAATCAAAGTCTAAAGTTTTACTTAAAATTTTTTTAAAACATTTTCTTAAAGATAATTTTGACTTAAAAATATGTTTTAGACCCTATTTTTACTGTGATCAAAGGGGGAGAGATAGGCACAAGTTCAGAGAGAGTTAGAAATATTCTATTTTGAATTTTTTGTAAAATGATATTCTTTTAAAAAATTGGTATCAGAAGCTAAATTTTATATTACAATTTTTTTAATTGCAAATCTATGCTTCAAAATGTTAGTTTAGTAATTTCTTCAAAATTACTGCTTGTCTATTTTATCCTAACTTGAACTTGGGTTGATGCACATCAAAAAGGGGGAGATTGTTGAACCCCGTAGGTATTTTGATGTGATCAACCAAGTTAGGTTAGCTCCTGTTTGTTATTTGATCCCTGTGTCTAAGTGTGTAGGAGCTTAGGAGCGCAGGAAGTCGAGCGAAAGACGCAGCTAGCGAGAAGGACGACACGGGAAGGGAGCTGACGGGCTCGGTGCATCCGAAGGATGAAAGAGCGGCGGAAGAGTACACCGGTGGACGAGAAGAACGTGCGCGGCATTCGAGGGACGAGAAGCCGGGACGGAAGCCTGCTCGAGGAAAAGGAGGTGAATTGGGTTCGGGTGAGCCCTATTCCGGTTGGCCGCAATCACCCGAGCTATCGGAGCATCAGAAGCTAAAATGAAGTCAAAAGGAGCTGGAAAGTAAGCTGGAGGCACCTTCAACGAAGTGCTGAAGGCGCCTATGCTGCATGCAGGGTTGGAGGCGCCTCCATCACCTTGAAGGCGCCTCAGACCCAGTTCGAGGCGCCTTCAAGGGCATTAGAGGCACTATAACGACCACCCTTTCTTACTACTCTTTAAAGTGACCGTTACATAACTACTATAGGTTCTTACTTAACTAGTATAGCAAACTGTACATTAAATTTTTTTTCCAGAAACTTAAAATTTCGGCAGAGTATATGCAGTACAGCAGGACTAAAATACAGTACAATATTGACATGCACATATAACACATAATAGCAGAAACATAAGAAACTATATCTCAATGCAACCACAAAGTACCTACTTACTAAACTGAACTCATCTTACATGCAATCTAAAACAAGAATAGACTCAAATGACATGGAGTATAAAGTACAATCTCAAATGACATGGAATATAAAGTACAATCTCAAATGTTTCTTATCCACTAAAACACAGAAACTTAATTACGTCCCAAGTCTCTCCCATAGTCCTGGCATCACACATCATCGAACACCACCTTGCCGCCTTCCTTTGCTATAGCTTTTCCTTTCCTTTATCTACAGTAAGAGGAAATGCAAACTATAAGCGAATGCCTAGTAAGCGTTGTCTAACTCACAAAAACTTGAATATGCATGTAAGCTGAAAGAAATCTGAAAAACTGAATACTCAAAGGAAAATTCTACTCATGCTCATCTAATAGCAAAGCACTAAAATTTGCATACTCATGATATACAAGAATAAAACTGCATGCTGGAAGACAAGGCTAATCATGCTCAATAAACTAATCAGGAAACAAATAAAACTAATACTGCATGCTTCGAATTAAAAGAAACTAACTTGCGGAATTTTAAACTTAAGTGAAGCTTGTTTTACTTGTTTAAAAACTTATACTTTTATACTTCAAAATAATAATAAAGCTTCTCTGGGGCCCAGGCTTAGTACCAATGTGCGCTCCCTAATAGGGACTGTGGTAGCTAGTCACCAGTCCTACGAGGGTAAAGACCTTGGTCTTACCAGGGCCAAGACCTTGGTCTTACTAGGGCCAAGACCTTGGAATTGGTCACCTGGATTTGTTTAACGACAACCTTGGAAGTCGGGTACTAGCCTTTTTAAAATAAAATACTTGTTATCTTTTATTACTTCTAATATATAATGCCTCGGCATTTTAATAAGCACCTTGTGTGCCAAAATCCCTAAAGTCTTGACCTTGAGATCTACTTAAGGCCTTGGCATTTTTCTTTCTTATACTTGCTAATACCTCTAAAAACAATGTCTCATACAAATTCTAACTTTGAAATGCTTAGATAAACTGAAATTGCACATTTAAACATACTAAGATTGAATGGTTAAATAAACTGAAATTGGATACTTAAACAAACTAAAACTGCTGTGCTTGAGAAGTTCCAAAAAATTTCAGTTCAAACAAACAAATAAATCTGCATACTATGACTAACAAAAATCTGCATACTACTAATAAATGTCTGCATACGATTAATAAATTCCTGCATACTACTAATAAATTCCTGCATACTATGCCCACAAAAATCTGCATACTACTAATAAATTTCTGCATACTATTAATAAATTTCGGCACACAGGCTTGATAAAAATTCTGCATTACCAGGAGATCTAAACTGCACTAAAATTCTGCACACAAACTTAACCAATATTCTGAAATCAAGCTCAACATAAATCTGTATTTAAGCTTAACCAAAAGAAATCTGCATTTAAGGAACTAATAACACAAGGTCTAACAGCATGTTACTGATTTGATAACAAAGGGTCTAACATAGCTACTAAAACCCAACTGATCGCTCCCATAATTAAAGCTGTTCATAGCCATCACCTAGTACAATCAGAATAAAGCAGCAACAATGAACTAGATTACCCCCATTACCTAGTACAACCAGTATAAAGCAGCAACAATGAACTAGATTACCTGCTCTAAATTATTCTAACCCACTCCATGTTCAGATTTAACAAACGAACTTCTGAAATTGAAACTACACAACACAACTAATGGATCAACACCGAAATCTGAAACCTTCCAAAACTAGCTATCCATGCTATTTCAAATCCCTTCTCATCTTCTTAAAAACTCATGGCAGAAACCCTTAAAATCATCCATCTTCACGGCATACTAAAAAAAACAAAGAAAATACCAAATCAAACTCGGAACTACTCTTACCGCAGGTGAGTAGCAACTTACCTTGCTTCCTAGACTCACAACCGAACAAGGAGGGCTTCTAGGGTTCGGATAACTCGAGTTTTCTGACCTCTTCTTGCGCCTATGTGTTCTCCTTGCCGAGAGGATCGTGAAGATGAAGAAATCTCTCAGAATCGAGCCTTGGCTGGCCGCCGGAGACGTGCCTTAACTCCCCTTACTTTCTGCCCGAGCACCGCTCGACGCCGCGCGAGAGAAAGAGGGAAAAGGGTTTTAGGTTTCGGTCACGGCAACACCTAAGTTCTATTCTTATAACTTCAATATTCTGTTAACTATCTACCATATAAATATATTTCTCTCCTTCCTTAATCAGCAATGCCCGCTTGGGCACTTGGTCAGCCGGATTCGCTTAAGAGTTGGCTCGGCCGAAGGTCTCCGGTTCGAATCTCAGCTTGGACATTATTTTTGTCGAAACTTCTTTCGTTTAGTAAAAATATCAAACGACCTCCAAAAATTGCATAAAAATACTTTAAAAATTTCTAAAAATCTCTAGAATATTTCTATAGCATTTCTAAATATTTTTAAATACTATTAAGACTCGAAATAAGGAAATTTGGGTTGTTACAATTCCCCATACCTTATAAAAAGTTCGTCCTTGAACTTAGAATAAGTCTGGATATTTCTGTCTCATGCTGTCCTCACGCTCCCACATAACTTTCTCGTGCTTCTAATTCTGCCAGATGACCTTCACTAGTGGTACTTCTTTGTTCCTTAGTCTCTTAACTTCTCTGTCCACTATCTGTGTAGGTCTGCTCTCATAGCTAAGATCCTCCTGGATCTGCACTGACTGAGGCTGAATCACTTGGCTAGGGTTGTGGAGAAACTTCTTTAACATGGAGACATGAAATACATTATGTATTGCTGACATGTCTTGAGGTAAGTCCAGCTTGTATGCTACCTTCCCAATCCTTTTTGTGATCAAGTAGGGTCCCACGTAGCGGGGACTTAACTTGCCCTTCTTGCCAAATCTCATCACCCCCTTCATCGGAGCAACCTTGAGAAAAACTGAATCCCCTACTTGGAACTCAAGTGGCTTACGGCGTGTGTCAGCATAATTTTTCTGTTTACTCTGGGCAGTCTCAGTTCTCTGTCTGATCTTCTGGATAGCCTGAGTGGTCTCATCTATCATCTCTGTCTAGATGTCCAACTCTACTTCCATTTCTTTTCTCTCACCTGCATCTTGCCAACAAATGGGTGATCTGCACTTCCTGCCATACAACGCCTCATAAGGTGCCATCTTGATGGTGGCCTGATAGCTATTGTTGTAGGCAAACTCAGCTAAGTATAGATACTTGCACCAACTTCCCTTGAAATCTAGTGCATAAGCTCTGAGCATATCTTCTAAAATCTGATTTACTCGATCTGTCTGTCCATCAGTCTGAGGATGGAAGGCTGTGCTAAACTTGAGTTTGGTGCCTAGTGCATTCTGAACACACTCCCAAAAATGAGAGGTGAAGCGCCCATATCTATCAGAGACAATAGATTTTGGAACTCCATGAAGTCTGATCACTTCCTTAACATATAGTTGTGCCAACTGCTCTATAGAATGGGACACCTTGATGGCTAGAAAATGGGCAGACTTGGTCAATCTGTCCACTATTACCCATATTGCATCATATCCGTTCGTGGTTCTTGAAAGGCCTATTATAAAGTTCATGGATATGTCTTCCCACTTCCACTCTGGTATTGGGAGAGGTTGTAACATTCCTCCTGGTCTCTGGTGCTCTGCTTTGACTCTCTGGCATGTCAGGCATGTACTGACATACTTTGCAACATCTCTTTTGAGTTCAGACCACCAGAATCTCTGTTTCACATCCTGATACATCTTGGTGGAACCAGGATGCATGGAGTAAGGTGTTCTATGAGCTTCTTCTAAAATTTTCTTTCTCAGTTCTTCATCATTGGGGACACAAAGGCGGCTCCCCTGATAAAGAATTCCACTGTCTGATACTCGAAACTCCGAATTTTCCCCTTTTGTACCCCTTGCTTGATCTTTTGGATATCTATATCTTCACTTTGCTTTTTCTGTATATCCTCAAGCAGGGTTGACTCTAAGGTCAATGTAGAGATTTGCCCATAAATAATTTCCATTCCAAAATCTAACAACTCCTTCTGCAGTGGTAGGGCTAATGATGACAAAGACATCAGGGATGCACTAGATTTTCTGCTTAGTGCATCTTCCACTTTGTTAGCTTTACCTGGGTGGTAGAGGATTTCACAGTCATAGTCTTTGACCAACTCCAGCCACCTGCGCTGTCTCATGTTTAAGTCTTTTTGGGTTAAGAAATACTTTAAACTCTGATGGTCTGTGAAGATTCTGCACTGGACTCCATACAAATAATGTCGCCAGAGTTTTAGTGCAAAAACCACAGCTGCCAGCTCGAGATCATGAGTGGGGTAATTCTTCTCATAGTCTTTGAGTTGTCTGGAAGCATAAGCTATAACCTTCCCTTCTTGCATGAGAACAGCTCCAAGGCCCATCATAGAAGCATCACTGTAGATGTCAAAACTCTTGTCACTCTCTGGTACAGTCAGAATAGGAGCACTGGTCAATCTTTTCTTCAATGCTTGGAAACTTTGCTCACATTTGTCTGACCATTCAAACTTCTTGCTCTTCCTAGTTAAGGCCGTTAGTGGAGAAGCTATCCTGGAAAAGTCCTCCACGAATTTCCTGTAATACCCCGCTAAACCAAGGAAGCTTCTGATCTCCCTGGCGTTCTTGGGTCTGCTCCAGTTGTTGACCGCTTCTACTTTGGCAGGGTCCACTTGAATACCTTCTTTAGAAATGATGTGACCTAAAAACTCCACCTGCTCCAACCAGAACTCGCACTTTGAGAATTTAGCATACAGCTGCTTTTGCTGAAGGGTCTGCAATACTATTCTCAAGTGTGTGTCATGCTCCTCGGGGTTCTTGAATAGATCAGAATGTCCTTGATGAACATGATGACAAACTTGTCAAGGTATTCTCTGAACACTCTGTTCATTAAGTCCATGAAGATCGCAGGTGCATTAGTCACACCAAAAGGCATGACTACAAACTCGTAATGTCCATATCTGGTCCTGAAAGCTGTCCTGGGTATATCACTTTCTTTAACCTTTAGCTGGTGATATCCTGAGCGTAAATCTATCTTTGAGAAAACTGTGGCTCCTCTTAGCTGATCAAAGAGATCATCTATTCTGGGAAGAGGGTACTTGTTCTTAATTGTCACTTGATTCAGAGCCCTATAATCTATGCACATCCGCATAGATCCATCCTTCTTCTTGACAAACAACACAGGAGCTCCCCATGGTGAATGACTAGGGTGGATGAAGCCTTTGTCAAGCAGCTCCTGAAGTTATTCTTGTAACTCTTTCAGTTCTGCTGGAGACATTCGGTACGGAGCGTTTAAAATTGGGCCGGTACCAGGGACCAATTTAATTTTAAACTCCACTTCTCTATTAGGAGGTAGTCCAGGTAGCTCTTCTGGGAATACCTCTGGATACTCACAGACTACCTGAACATCTTCCTGCTTGGGTCTTTCTTGTTCTTCCTTTTATTACCCTTGCCATTCCAATTCTGATCACTTGACTGGGGTCTCTGACTCCCCACTGTCTTGTCTTCTATTTTGACTGGCTTGTGTTGCGTTTATTGTGCCTTGATGCTGTTCAGATAATTCTCAGCGACTAACGCCCTGCTGGCCAGCTCTTCACCAGTCTGTGGTCGGTGAGTCCCACTACTCACGTTAAGTGCTATTTCTGGCCTCAACATTCGGAGCATCAGTCTGACTCGTTCTTTCTCTGTACTTACTAGCTCGGGACAGAGGCGAGCTAGTCTGTTGAATCTCTTTACTGCTTCTTCTACTAGCAGGTCACCTTGTCTGAACTCGATAAATTCTTCATAGTGTTTATTTATGACTCGAAGATGGAAGAATTCTTCGTAGAACTCTGCCTCAAAGTCAACCCAACTCATCTGGTTGGCTGCTCTCTTGCTCTTAATTATCTCCCACCACATGCGAGCATCCCCAGATATGCATAAAGAGGCACACTTGACCTTCTCAACTTCTGGCCAGTCAAGAAGTTCCATGGTGCTCTCCAGTGTCTTGAACCAAGCCTGTGCATCCCAGGGCTTAGTCGTACTTGAGAAACTTTCTGGCTTCAGCTTCAGACACTGTATCAGGTATGCTTCTTGTCTCCTAAGTGCTGTGATGACTTCCAGGGCGGCTGGTGGGACCTCAGTCACCACTGGAATCTCCACATTTACAGTTGGGGGAGTGGTAGGAACTGACTGCTGATTAGCCATCAGGTTGACAATCACTTATTGCTACTCTGCTACTTGTCTCTGGAGTTGAGCAACAATTTCAAAAAGATTGGTCTCAGTTGTTCTGGGCTCTTCGTTCTCCTGAGCTCGGTCCTCAGTACGAGCGGTACGAGGACATCCTCTTCTTGACATCTAATTATGTGGAAAAAGAAACAAAACTAAATCGTCTCTATTCTTCTTAGACATATGCACATATGTAAACAAAAGAAAATAAGAACTTTCATCTTACTTAAGCATATCTAAGCAAATACTCTATACAGCAAATAATAAGGAAAAGCAAAAAAGAAAACATAAATACTTTCTTACTTGAAGACGGCAAGGTTGGTGCTGATGTGTGATGCTGGAGAATAGGAACTGCTCTGATACCAACTGTAACGACCACCCTTTCTTACTACTCTTTAAAGTGACCGTTACATAACTACTATAGGTTCTTACTTAACTAGTATAGCAAACTGTACATTAAATTTTTTTTCCAGAAACTTAAATTTCGGCAGAGTATATGCAATACAGCAGGACTAAAATATAATACAATACTGACATGCACATATAACACATAATAGCATAAACATATGAAACTATATCTCAATGCAACTACAAAGTACCTACTTACTAAACTGAACTCATCTTGGCATGCAATCTAAAACAAGAATAGACTCAAATGACATGGAGTATAAAGTACAATCTCAAATGACATGGAATATAAAGTACAATCTCAAATGTTTCTTATCCACTAAAACACGGAAACTTAATTACGTCCCAAGTCTCTCCCATAGTCCTGACATCACACATCATCGAACACCTCCTTGTCGCTTTCTTTTGCTATAGCTTTTCCTTTCCTTTATCTGCAGTAAGAGGAAATGCAAACTATAAGCGAATGCTTAGTAAGCACTGTCTAACACGAAAACTCGAATATGCATGTAAGCTGAAAGAAATCTGAAAAATTGAATACTCAAAGGAAAATTCTACTCATACTCATCTAATAGCAAAGCACTAAAATTTGCATACTCATGATATAAAAGAATAAGCCTGCATGCTGGAAGATAAGGCTAATCATGCTAAATAAACTAATCAGGAAACAAATAAAACTAATACTGTATGCTTCGAATTAAAAGAAACTAACTTGCGGAATTTTAAACTTAAGTGAAGCTTGTTTTACTTGTTTAAAAACTTATACTTTTATACTTCAAAATAATAATAAAGCTTCTCTGGGGCCCAGGCTTAGTACCAATGTGTGCTCCCTAATAGGGACTGTGGTAGCTAGTCACCAGTCTTACGAGGGTAAAGACCTTGGTCTTACCAGGGCCAAGACCTTGGAATTGGTCACCTGGATTTGTTTAACGACAACCTTGGAAGTCGGGTACTAGCCTTTTTAAAATAAAATACTTGTTATCTTTTATTACTTCTAATATATAATGCCTCGGTATTTTAATAAGCACCTTGTGTGTCAAAATCCCTAAAGTCTTGACCTTGAGATCTACTTAAGGCCTTGGCCTTTTTCTTTCTTATACTTGCTAATACCTCTAAAAACAATGTCTCATACAAATTCTAACTTTGAAATGCTTAGAAAACTGAAATTGCACATTTAAACATACTAAGATTTAATGCTTAAACAAACTGAAATTGGATACTTAAACAAACTAAAACTGTTGTGCTTGAGAAGTTCGAAAAAATTTCAGTTCAAACAAACAAATAAATATGCAAACTATGACTAACAAAAATCTGCATACTACTAATAAATTTTTGCATACTATTAATAAATTCCTGCATACTACTAATAAATTCCTGCATACTATGCCCACAAAAATCTGCATACTACTAATAAATTTCTGCATACTATTAATAAATTTCGGCACACAGGCTTGATAAAAATTCTGCATTACCAGGAGATCTAAACTGCACTAAAATTCTGCACACAAACTTAACCAATATTCTGAAATCAAGCTCAACATAAATTTGTATTTAAGCTTAACCAAAAGAAATCTGCATTTAAGGAACTAATAACACAAGGTCTAACCGCATGTTACTGATTTGATAACAAAGGGTCTAACATAGCTACTAAAACCCAACTGATCGCTCCCATAATTAAAGCTATTCATAGCCATCACCTAGTACAACCGGAATAAAGCAGCAACAATGAACTAGATTACCCCCATTACCTAGTACAACCAGTATAAAGCAGCAACAATGAACTAGATTACCTGCTCTAAATTATTCTAACCCACTCCATGTTCAGATTTAACAAACGAACTTCTGAAATTGAAACTACACAACACAACTAATGGATCAACACCGAAATATGAAACCTTCCAAAACTAGCGATCCATGCTATTTCAAATCCCTTCTCATCTTCTAAAAAACTCACGGCAGAAACCCTTAAAATCATCCATCTTCATGACATACTAAAAAAAAACAAAGAAAACACCAAATCAAACTCGGAACTACTCTTATCGCAGGTGAGTAGCAACTTACCTTGCTTCTTGGACTCACAACCGAACAAGGAGGGCTTCTAGGGTTCGGATAACTCAAGTTTTCCAGCCTCTCACTACAACAAAAACTGCAAACGACAACGGATATTATCCGTTGTCGTAGGGTAAAAAAACCGTTGTAACTGAGGGTGTTGTAGAATGTATTACCCTACGACAACGGTTTTGAATCCGTTGTCTTTGTACATATTTGACAACGGTTTTTATCCGTTGTTGTTTATATGCCCAAAATTTGGCTACGAAGGATACGACAACGTTTTCAAACCGTTGTGGTAGATAATTTTAACAACAGAAATAAACCGTTGTGGTAGATACGTTTTACAACAGATATACACTGTTGTGGTAGATAATATTTGACATGTTTTGTTTTTTTAACAACAGTTTTAATATATTTTACAACGGATAAAACCGTTGTCTTTTAGCACTTTTTACAAAAACAATTCGTTGTGGTTTTTACAACATTTTTAACTGTTATCTTTAATGTTCATTAATACCAAACAACCAATCTTATTTTACTATAAGCAAACCACCAATACAAAACTAAATATTTACTACATTAAATCCAAAATAAACATCCATATATAATTCATCTTGTAGCCACATATACAAAAATATACAAAATGAGTTGTTACTCATCAAAATACACATGTTTTCCATTACACTAAATCACATGTTTCTCCTTTGCTGTTGTCCATATGGATTTTAATTTACAAGATAGCAAGGCAAGCTACATCTAACAAAGCTCACATCTTGCATCAAAAAAACTCAAGCCGTCTCACGAATTGGCAGACCAGCAAGAGAAAAATGAACAATGCTAATAAGTAAAAATAGAGAACTCAGACTTTTGCTAGGGAAGTTCTGATGCATGAGGAACCTATCAAGATGTCATCTATGTCTCTCTTAAAAATTTTACAAAAAGTTATTATTGTATTTAACTAGCAACTAAAAAAGATTAGTATCACTCATACGCCTAGATTTAACTGACAGTGGATTTTGGCATTGGTTGGTGATCACTAAATATCATCTGCATTGATAAGATATTACTCCTAACAGTGGTAGTAGAATGAAGAAGGAAGATAGTGAGCTTGTAGCAATGGAAATCAGAACTATCCACAACAAGGTTATCTTAAGTAAAGAGGAAGGAGAACGTCTCTTGAACATGTATTGCCCTTGGAGGAATATTAATACAATAAAAAGAGGCAACCATAGATGTATGCAAATGTGATATAACCATTATTTTGTGTCTATAATTATGAATTAAACTTCCACATCATAGCAATGCAGTAGTGAGGCAAACATCGTTTCTAACTATCGAAACCATGCACCTTATTAAAGAGTAAATTTAAGTTACCCTTTATAATAGTGGTCATGATTTCATGAAACATAGTGCAAGTTTAAAACCAGCATAAAATGTACCAGAGAATGTATATAGTGAAAAGGTATTATTACCTTTAGAAACTGAACTAAGATATTGTTGTTGTGGCATAGGAGTTTATTTCTGCCAAAGTTTCTAGGAGCAGTGATATCTAGCTTAGCATAGTTTACTAAATAATTAGCACTACATGCAGCTAACATTATTTAAGTGAACTATCATGCAAGATCAATAGAATCCATGCAAAGCGCATTACATCCATTAACATCTTGAAACAAAATATTCATGCAATTTTCTGTGTCATTTTCCAAACTGCATTACCTTTGAGACCTGGTAGGCACAATATGCTTTTCCATTTTGCAAGTCACAAGTTGCCAGGAGCTGCAAATTGATCTGCAATAAACAAACCCATCACAAAAGCATAAGTGAAAGTAAAAAACATGCAAAGCCTATCCAATTAAAACTTGAACCAAAAGAATTGGATCATCATGATGAGTTATGGTAGGGTGAATTGTTTGTAGAGGTAAAACAATTCCACAAATTCCTCAAAATAGAAATCACATACGCACAGCTTTAATAATTACATACGACACCTAAAAGAACCAAAGTGTCAATCAAATAAGTGTAGATTAAGAGCTATAATATTCACTACATTCCAGCTGGGAAAAATAGATTTTTCATTCCCATTTCATCAATACAAAGAGAAAATCTAACTGCAACTGCAGTATAAAGAGCAAAACAAGAAAATCTAACTGGAAAAATAGCTGCAAACTCATTGCAATGCATAGGCAATTTACACTGCTCGTCCATGCAAAACTATATAGAGCAAACTATTAAGAAATCAAACTACAGTATATAGATGTTTTGTATATCAATATACTATGAATCATACACGAAATGCCTTTACAAGCTCTTCATTTCATTATTCTCAAGGAATCACTAACATGCATATAGATTAACATAGTTGTGCTTGATGAAGCATCATAATTGTCATTCGCGCTTGTAAACAAGAAACAATAATAAATTATAGGAGGAAAAACAAGATGAAGTCATGACATATAGACGAAAACCATAAGGAGAATACAAATAAGAAGCAATTGTTTTCACAACTAAATAAGCTACTCACACAACCCAGCCATATTAATTTTGGACCACAAAGAGAGGCAATAAATAAGGAAAATGTCAACTAATTCTGCTCATGGTAGAAATGCAGAATTATTGGCAGTAAGGAATGACAATCAATAAGTCATGGAGTCACAAATAAAGTGTTCAACCATCTTTTGAAGTCTAGAAATTTATACCTAGTAATGAATATAGTCTAGTACGCAATCCGCCCATTCGGATCGCACTTCGTCAATTTCTTCGTTGGAGTAAATTGTTTTCTTGAACTGTTAACAAACCCAGATTAATTTAATAAAAAAATCAGTAATGAAGAAGCAAAGTCAAATATGGGGATTGATCGAGAAAATTGAGAATATGTCAAATATTACCATTGAGCTAAGTGAATCCATCTCGCCGGTAGCATTTCCTTCAATAATTTCTCTCATAAATTTCATCACATAAAACCCACATTGTTTAGCATCAGGTTGTCGAGGACCCTATGTTAACAAAAAGTTATCAACGAATAATGCACAATTAAATAGTTTTAAATTAATCACAAGTAAACATATGTGTGTCTATAAAATATACAAACCTTTACGACTTCCCACATAGGCTTCTTTTTCCCTTTCCTTTGCTTGTTCGAATTGAACAATTTCAAGCTCCTTTGTACAACAAGAGTTGACAAATTCCTCAAAATTAAATTAAATGCTTAATTAAAAAACAAATATGTACTCACATATCCACTACATATTTCCAGTCCTCATAACGATTGCGATGATTAAGTGAATCGAACAAATAAACCATCTCCACATAAGGGTCGATGACAGTCAAAATCCAATGACAACTATGCACAAAACAGATAGTCAATGCATAAATTCAACAGAATTGTTGAAATAAATCTATTAAAAATGAAATTGTAATATTTATTTACCCAACATTGTGAGGTGCCAAAACTAGCTGATTTTTTGTTGCACCACTCAACCTATCAGCCAACACACTTGCCCAGTTATTCAAGTATTCAGTCTTTTCATTTTTGTCATGTTTAGATACATATGGCATTACTGGAAGTGTTTGTGGATCCACAAATCTGAACTTATCGACCTTGTTTTCTTTTTTCATCTTTTTGAAGAGAAACCTTCCATTCAAGCAAAAAAATGTTAGCCTGTTAATACAAATAAAATGAAAAAAATGAGTGATGTGAAAACTTACCACATGTAAGCAACCAGACAATTAGCAGATATTGGCTCCAACTCATAAATAGGTGTGATGTCTTCAATGTTCACTAGCAGTTCATACTCATGGTCAAAGAAATCATGATCAAAAACAATTGATATAGTTTTTTCGGGGCTGTCCAAAACACGCATAGAGTAACAGTACAATAAATGTAATGACCGTGGCACATTTGATGGCAAGACAGGATTACTTCTTTTTGCAACACTTTTCTTCCTTTGAGGCTTCTACAAATTGCAAATGTAAATATGTTAGTAGAAAGTTTTATCTCTTATGTTCAGCATCTTTCTGAACAACCCTTTAATTGGGATTCAAAAACCATCAATGTTCTTGTTCATGCATGTAACCTCAATGTACAGATTACATGTGTGTGCTAGCTCTTATATATCTTGTATTACTAAATTGTATCCAACAAATACGTACAACCTTCAATCAAAATCTAAGAAGGTTTGGTTGGAAAAATCCAGCTAAACAACTATGCCAAGCAAATGAGTAAAAAATCAGAAAACCATTATGTAACCAAATCAGAAGCTGGAAATTTGTGGTTGCTGAAATGATTCCTCAAAAATTCCCACTGAAGAATTAAATTTGTACTCACAATGTGGTGGCCGAATGAGTCAGAAAGTTACCTCATTTTTCATCACTACCCAACGTACAGGCCAAGCAACATGGGTCCCAATTGCACCACCAATGGTGTCACATTCATTTGGAATGGGAAAGGGCAACCTTGCTGAATTCTCCACAACCTCATCAATCGAGACGCGCATGCAATTCATGGGTAACGGGACACCATGAAGTAATTTTCCATCCCCACTGGCATGAATAACTGTACCATAGGCCACAATATTGGACTTTGATTCCAGTGACAGTGCAACTGGCATACCCTAGAAGACAATCAATCATGTCACACATTGATGGACTCATTATTGAAAATAATATTAAGTATCCACAATTAAATACATATATACCTGCAAAAACTCAGTCTTGCTTAAAACTTGCATGTCCTCATCATTCAAAATTTTACTCTTCTCTGGTTTGATCTTATCCTCACTCGTGGTAGGCAACTTCACCGAGCAACTACCTTTCTCCTCAAACTCAAAGTCGCATCCACCCTTTTTGAACATTTCTTCAAGTTTCTGTATGCGTGTATCTTGTTCTACTATCCGTGCACTTTGTTCTGAGATTAGCTTCTTTGCATCTAACAACTCCTTTTGATGATGAAGGATTAAGTCACCATCCTGCAGAGTAGTATTCCAGATTTTGGAAACATTAAAATAGATTGTTGGAGTAATATGACCTCCAATCCCCCTAACACGCCCAGCATGTTCTTCAGAATCTAGTGCGTTTGTGAGGATATCTTTCCTAGCCCCTTCAAACCGCAGCTTCCCCTCCTTTTTTTGTTGAACATAATCATCCTAACATGCCCAGACAAACAAAATAGTTACTAACAACAAAATTAATCAATAAAAAATAGTTATTTTTCATGTATCACATACAATTTTTTTGCTGTAATTTTGAGATCATCGCCTTCAAATTCACCCTCCTTATTGGCTCGTCCTCTCTTCCAAACAATAGCTCGATTTATATCATCATCATTACATAAATCAGATGCCTACAAAAAAATGAATCATGCCCTGTTCCTACAAAATCAGATTAAAAAATAAACCACCAGCTTCAACATACTCACAATTTCGTCAGCGAAACGTGCATATCCTTTACGGGACAGCCGATGAGGGTATACGTTCTGCCTTCTTCTATTCTTTTGTTCATCACTTACTCTCTACTTAAAAATTAAAATCAATTAAGTTCACTATAAACATTCAAAATATATATATGTGAACTTTAATGCAAATTGTCTGTGGTGTAGAGGAAAAATAGCAATCTATGGAAGGTTCAAGGAAACAAACAGTTAGAGAACCCTTACCCTTAGAATTACACAAGGAAACAATTAATGTTATCTGGTAGAAGTATTGTTATAACAATACTTCTCTCTTCTATTAAGAAACAAAGCAAATAAAAGAGAGATAATGTTATCTAAGCCATTATCAAAAACATATTGCTTGTTTCTTCGACTTTATGTTATCACAAAAGTAAAGATTTCATAAAGGAGTAAAAGTATGAACCCTAGCATCGAGTAGATTTGCATAAGATAAAAACCCCCTAGTATGGGTTTTTTCAGAAGGTGGAGAACTGGAAATTTTAAAACTGACAGCGAATAAATGAATCACACTATGTTAAATAAAGATCCTATTGTAGAACATCAGTTAAGGACCATTAGGACTATCTTCTAAAAATTAAAATCAATTATGAATCTTACCTTGAAGTCGGGAGACATACGAGTTATTACAAAGGAACTCCAATCCTCTTGTGAAATACCATAGCCAATCGGGGGATCTTTCAACTCATCAGGTTTATCTAGCTTGCTGAAAACAAACTTTTGAGTGAGAAAAGCTTTATATTGACGTCATTTATTATTTGCTGAATTTAAACATCCTTTCCTCCAAGTTGGGTCAATATTGTACGTCAGCTGTAAAAACACATAAAAAATTTAACAAGAACGTTAAATATAGCATAACCACAGCCTACTGCTCATTTAAGTTCTCAAAGCATTCTAACTTACATTCACCGATTCCCATATTAACTCTTTAACATCATTTGGCACCTGCTTCCATGATTTGTAAGTTATTGAGATCTTTTCTCGAACGAGAACGCCAATGTAGCTTTGCATTTCACCCGCAAATTCTCCAACTGGCTGTCCAATTTTATTGAAGCTAACATCCTTTTTAATTCCTTGGACCCTTAGCCTAACAAGCCTATCCAAACGTGTACGCCCCCTCGATGTTCTAGTTGACTCCGTTTCTGTAGATTTCATTGAAGTTTGACCCTCGCAACTATTGTTAGTGGCAGAATATGAAGAACTTTCTTTAGCCTTCTGAATCCTCAGTAATCTCTTTGCATTAGCGGCCATATTGTCCACATCCAAATTCTGATGAGAACCCTATTTCCTGCAAAAGGCAGCAACCTGTTAGGCATTTAAATTATAGAGAAAATAAAGCGAGAATGAAGACAAATGATAGTTATATTACAATAAGAATAAATATGTTAACAAAATAGATCAACAAATAAAATTTACACACAGGTTAAACAATAGATTACACTTAATTATTGTCAATCCATGTCCCATCACAGTCTTCACGAATGCATGATGGTTCATTTTCATCTATGGCGTCAACGTCCATTGATTCCATTGATATAAACCCTCCTGTGAAACTTGGATAGTGGATTGTAGCATTTTCCAACTCATCACCATTTATGTATTCCATGTGATCCCTAGTAGGAGTGGCAAGTACAACATGCCATGCAGGATCTTGAGGATCTTCAATGTAGAATATCTGCTTTGCTTGACTCCCTAAGATAAAAGAGTCAGATTTAAATCCAATTCTGTTGAGGTTTACCAACGTGAAACCAAGGTCATCAACTTTAATACCAGTATTATTCTCAACCCAATTACATTTAAACATCGGAACTTGAAAATTGTGATAATCGAGTTCCCAAATTTCTTGAATAACTCCATAGAAAGTCATGTCTGACACAATTGGATTTTTGTCCTTCGCACTAGCAACTTGCATTGTCTGTGCAACTAAGCTTACTCCGGAGTTTTGAACAGCTCGTGTATCATCGCGCTCTTTTGTATGATACGTAACTCCATCAATCAAATAACTAGAGTACTTCAACACTTGATTGCTAGGTCCACACGCTATCCACTTCAATCTTTCTGATATTTGAGAGCTGGAATTGCCAACTGCTCTCACACGATCACGTAACCACCCAATAAACGTCCGATTATGCTCATCTTGTAGCCACTTTTTGGATTTGGCTTTATGAGGAAAGCTTGAGTTCAAAAATTCCATGTGCTCCCTAATGAACAGATTAGGGATAAGTTAACTAATGGAATACTAATAAGTTAATTAGTAGAATGTTAGAACAGTGCAATAAATATAAATAAGTAAGAGAATTACTCGATATAAGGATCAACGTCAACATCATTTTCCAAGACATAACGATGTGCTTGATGCAACTCATCATGACAAGTTGAGTGTAATATTGAGCTAGATAGAGGCCTAGTAAGTTGTACTTGCTGATACCTTGATGGGATCCCAATTGTATGCACACTAGACATGTAATCCGAGCAAAATTCCACAGCCTCTTCAGCAATATAACATTCGGCTATACACCCTTCAGACGATTGTGATTTTTCACATACCCTTTCAAGATCTTCATGAATCTTTCAAATGGGTACATTTGCCTATACCAAACCGGTCCACACAATTTGACCTCCCGTACAAGATGAACGGTTAAATGAATCATTATATCAAAAAAAGATGGGGGAAAATATTTTTCAAGCAAACACAACACTGTCACAATCTCTCTTTGCAAATCATTCAACTTCGAGACATCTATCACTTTATTACATAGCACGTTGAAGAAGCCACAAAATCTAGTGATAGTATCTCTAACATGTTTAGGCAAGACATCACGGATGGCGACTGAAAGTAATTGTTGCATCAAAGTGTGATAGTCATGTGACTTAAGGCCAATAAGTTTCAAGTCTTTCATCGACACCAGATTTTTAACATTGGATGAATATCCTGTGGGGACCTTTATTCCAAACAAAGATTTGCAAAGTTTTCTTTTCTCATCCTTACTTAGTGTATAACAAGCCGCTGGCAAAAAGGTTCTCTTCTCCCCCATCTTTGGTGCCAAATCAATCCTCAAATTCATCTCCACAAGGTCTAGTCTTGCAGCTACTCCATCCTTTGATTTTCCAGGAATGTCAAGCAAAGTACCGATCAGACTTTCACATACATTTTTTTCAATATGCATTACATCAAGAACATGCCGAACATGTAGATGTTTCCAATAATCAAGTTCAAAGAATATAGATTTCTTTTTCCAGCATGATACAGTTTCACCTTGCTTTAACTTAACCTTCCCATTTGCTTTTCCCGAACGATAATTAATTCTTTCAACTCGATCCAAAATTTCATGGCCAGTTAATGGTTTCGGTGCAGGGTTAAGCTCTGCGTTCCCATTAAATGCTTTTTTTTGCCTTCGATAAGGATGATTTGTAGGAAGAAATCTTCTATGGCCTGTATAACTCATTTTTCTACTATGCTTCAACCTTGTCGAATATGTTTCTTCACCACAAATAGGACATGCACAATATCCTTTCACAACACAACCTGACATGTTCCCATATGCAGGAAAATCATTGATTGTCCATAGTAAGACAGCCCTAAGTAAGAATTTCTCTTCTCGACATCCATCATATGCATCAACACCTATATCCCATAATCTTTTTAAGTCATCGATCAAAGGTGCTAAGTAAATGTCAATATCATTTCCCGGTTGTTTGGGACCTGAAATCAACAAAGTCAGCATCATAAATTTTCTCTTCATACACAACCATGGAGGAAGGTTGTAAGTGATCATCACAACTGGCCAACAACTATATGCAGAACTCATCAAACTATGGGGATTGATCCCGTCTGCTGATAAGGCCAATCTAAGATTTCTAGGTTCAGCAGCAAAATCTGGCCACTTGTGATCCACTACTTTCCAAGCGGGCGCATCAGCCGGATGACGCAAGTAACCGTCAAGTACTCTTTTATCAGCATGCCAAGTTAAATCCTTACATATCTCCTTGTTCCGAAATAATCTTTGAAATCTTGGAATAGGCGGGAAGTACCAGAGGACCTTTGCTGGAACTCCATTTATCATACCTTTTTTACCCAACTTCCACCTAGACATCCCACATATAGGACAATTAGTCAAATTCTCATGCTCCTTCTGGTATAAGATACAATCATTAGGGCAAGCATGAATTTTCATATAATGCATCCCTAATGCACATAAGCTTTTCTTTGCATCATACAATGATGAAGGCAATTCATTATCATCAGGAAGCATTTCTCCAAACAAACTTAGTAAATCTGTGAAACTTTTGTCACTCCAACTATATTTTGCCTTCAAGTTATACAATTTCACAAGTGCAGATAACTTTGTAAATTTGGCACACCCCGGATATAAAGGTTTATCATCATCTTCAAGTAGCTTATGAAATTGGTTTGGATTCTCTGCATAACTATCAAATGCAGCATGTACCATATCAATAGGTTCATCGCCAAAAGATTTCTGTTCATCTTTCATTGAGTTATTGTATTCAGTCTTTTCACCATGCCAAATCCATTTATGGTATGTTAAATCTATACCATTACAACACAAATGTGCCCTTATAATGTCAACATTTCTCTTCTACAGATTACCACATCTTGAACATGGGCAAGGTATTTCATTCGGATCAGTAGCATTTTGTAATGCAAATTGCAAGAAAGACTCTACCCCAACCTCATATTCATGTGATAACATATTCTTTGACATCCAATCTTTGTCCATTTTTTATAACTATCAGCCCGAAACGCGTCAAAACCTACCTTCAAACAACTATACATCATACAACAAGTTCAAAACACAATCTCAAGTACCAAATACTATAATAAAACATTCAAGGTAATAGAGTAATACACGACATAAACCAAAAAATCAGAAATGTGTTGTGTGATTTTGTGAGAACTAATTAATAAATAAATGGTGATATTAACAAATCTTGGGTGTACATATATACAAGAGGATCAATTAGAAAGATTATTGGCTAACAAACCCTCACCCTAGTTGTTACAATGCCTCTCAACTTATTTGGTCATGTTATTATCTCAACTCTTGATATAATCTAATGTTTGCATTTATGTTAAATAATACATGTGTCTTGATCTAATCTAATTTTTTTAAAAAAAAATATTCCGGTAGAAAATTAAATGAGCATAAATAATAAAGATGACATTAATTAATTATTAAAATAATGAGGAAAAAATAATGAACTTCAGATTATTAAATTCAATAAGAGAACAAGCTATAATTCAATGTGCAGTTGTAAAGGATGTAAAAAACATAAACTTGCAGTAGATAAGAAAAAAAACCTAAAAATGAGCATTAACATACAAAAGTGTCAACATATGTCTAAAGAGTCAAAGGAAACAAAATTAAAAGTGCATTGAGCAATTACCACAAGAAACCAACTCCGTTCACATGGAACAGAACAAAAAGCCAAGAAGCTCATGGAAATGGGAAGAACAATCAAACGGGCAATGTGCGAAACAACTATAAACTTCAATCAGTAATCAAAACAAAAAGGAAGGACTTTCTTCATTTCCCTTCTACCAATTTTCTGTTCCCCCAAATTCCATCTCCGTCCATCAAGTGGCAAGCCGTGCAAGACCTAGAAAACCTATCCGAACACACTATTTCGACCAATACAAGTGAATAACAAACAGAAATCGATGCTTAAAACCAACACCTTCAGAGATCAAACACCACAAACTTTGACATATGAGCAGCCAAATGGCATGATGAAACAAATCAAAAGGCTAAAAATAAGAAGAAAAGAGAATGTTGAGCTTGCAGATACAAGCTTAGTGGAATCAAAAGTAGGTTTTAATTTTGAGACAACATTTATGAACGAAGACAAGACCTAGGTTATGAATCTACCTTGACTATGGCTCTAGCACAAATCCAAAGAAGACAAGACCTAGGTTATGAATCGACGGACTAGGAGTGCAACCTTTGCCGAAGAAATACACCTCGTCCGATCAAAAGGTTCCACGAGCGAAAGAAGCAGCAATGGAAGGTCAAAGGGCCTCGTCGAACTCAGAAACCTGCTCACCAGGGAACGAGAGGAGCGCACCGTCGTGGAGGAAGATCCAGGGGAGGCGTGAAGAGATTGGATGAGGAGAGGGAAAGAAACTTCCCTTAGGGTCGGGAGCGCGAAGGAAAACACGGCCCCGAAAAGAAAACAGCGAGGGAAAGGAAAAAAGCGAGGGGGAAAATTACCAAATTAAATTACAATGGTTTTTTTCAAAACTGTTGTCGTAGCCACTAAAAATGCGGATAAAGACAACGGTTTATAAAACCGTTGTAAAAAGTGTTGTCGTTTTAAAAAAAAATTTCTCAATGACAACAGTTTTGCCAAAACCGTTGTCTTTTATATTTAATGGGGAGTTCAAAGACAACGGTTTTGGCCAAAACCGTTGTCTTTGAGCAAATATGCAACACTTTCTCTTAAAACCGTTGTCGTAGGGGTGTTGTCGTTTGCAGTTTTTGTTGTAGTGTCTTCATGCGCCTACGTGTTCTCCTTGCCGAGAGGATCGTGAAGATGAAGAAATCTCTCGGAATCGAGCCTTAGCCGGCCGTCAGAGATGTGCCCTAACTCCCCTTGCTTTCCGCCCGAGCACCTCCTGATGTCGCGCGAGAGAAAGAGGGAAAAGGGTTTTAGGTTTCAGTCACGGCAACACCTAAGTTCTCTTCTTATAACTTCAATATTCTGTTAACTATCTACCATATAAATATATTTCGCTCCTTCCTTAATCAGCAATGCCCGCTTGGGCACTTGGTCAGCCGGATTCGCTTAAGAGTTGGCTCGGCCGAAGGTCTCCGGTTCGAATATCGGCTTGGACATTATTTTTGTCGAAACTTCTTTCGTTTAGTAAAAATACCAAACGACTTCCAAAAATTACATAAAAATACTCTAAAAATTTTTAAAAATCTCTAGAATATTTATATAGCATTTCTAAATATTTTTAAATACTATTAAGACTCGAAATGAGGAAATTTGGGTTGTTACAGGCACCTCGGACCCAGCCAAAGTGGTCGTTTGTAATCGGATAGAGTTTTATCCGATCAAACCATTGGAGGCACCTTGAACCCCTTTGGAGGCGCCTTCAACACTCAAGATAGACTTTTCAGGAGCTATATAAAGGTCCCTGGAGCTAGGAAATAATCATTCAACTCTGTAACAACTTCCTAGCAACTTATGTGCTCTCTTATTGTGTAAAAGGCTTCTCCGCCTTCAGAGAAGGAGACTTTTCTAGTGCGCTTTCCCACCGCCTTGGATTAACAACCCCCTGGGTTGTAACCAAGTTAAATTCTAGTCTCCCTTTTATTTCTTATTATTTCTTTTATTATTGTTGCTATCTTTTTGAGTTGAAATTCTTGAGGAGGGTATACCTTGTTTTGCAGACAATTCACCCCCCTCTTGCCGGCCCCGCTGCACCAATAATGAAGTCCTGAATCTCGGACACTAAGCAAAAGTCTTGTCAATCTGGAGGACCGGTCTAGCAAAAGATAATTTCTACTGAGAGGAGTAGGTAAAGACACGTTCCCCGTTGAGGGAACAATAGACGTTGATTCGACTTAGGATTTTTGGGAAATCTGAAAGTCAAAACCAGACAGTTTGGAGGCCATCGAATAATTTATTATTCATATTTCATTGTGATAACTTTGGCTTACAGGGTATACTTTGTATTTGGACTAATATGTCTTATAAGAAGTGAGATGCACAAAGAAAAGCTCGGAAGAACAGTGTCCGAGGTGCCTCCAGGGCTGTTGGAGGTGCCTCAAAAGCTTTGGCCAAAGGCCCGCACGGGCATGGAGGCACCTTCGAAGCACCTGAAGGTGCCTTGGATACCGGATGGAAGGCGCCTTCCATGCACTTGAAGGCACCTTCAAAGGGATAACTTTCACATATTGCGGAAGTTATCATCTCTGATGTTGCGGGGATAAACTTTTGAGATGGAGGCACCTTCAAGGAGCTTGAAGGCGCCTTCAACAACTTATATATTTATTCTTCAAGTAGTGCATCAAACACAACTCATTCTTACGATTCTTCTCTTGCGCGCTGCTTCAAGGACTATCCTATGACTCCACGACATGACTTCGACGATCGAAAGCACGACTCTCCAAATTCCAAAGTCATCGGTATAATTTTTGCAGCATTCAGAGTATATGTTGTTGTAATCATCTTTGTAATTGTGATTTATGAACTGATAGTGAATTGCCCAAAGTAAACACTCAACGAGTGTAGGCCTTGGAGTAAGAGTTGTCACAGACTTCGAACCAAGAAAAATAAACTGTGTTAGCGATTGTTTTTACTCAACTTATATTCCGCCGTGTTTTACTTGAATTTTTTTTAAACGAAAATGAAAGCACTAGCGCTATTCACCTCCCACCTCCCCCTCTAGGGCATCTCGATCCTACACTTTCTGCATTCGCATTCCTAGCCCTTAGGACCGTCACCATCATCCTCCTTCTAGCTTTGTGACTTTTTTCAAAGATCGGCTTCTCGCTAGTTTGTGATTTCCCATTTCTTCTCTGATATAAGCCAATACTTTCGCATTCTTCTCACTCAATTTGCTCCCAATTCCTTCCGAGCAATGTGCGGAATGACAATCTTGTTCTGCTTATATGATATTCCCATGTCCCCCATACCTTTCACCACTTCTATTATTTGAAGAGATCGGAGCTCGGGGTGTTCATGTTCTAGTCACGATCTAAGGTAGTTTTATTTAAGAATATGTCTTCTTCTAATATGGGATGGAAATCTCATTTCTTCTTTATTTAAATGTCCGACCCCATATTTTGGTTGACCGAGTGGCGAGTGGATCTCCCCTCTACTTCTGAGTTAGGAGACTACCACCATGAGCGTGTGTCCGTAGTTGCTTCAAAGAAGCTCACTGATGTATAGTTCAATCTCCCCTCACTACTACGGGAAATCCCTCTTCACTTGTTTAGGCTGAGTCCCATCCTAACAACGCTTCCCTCTTCCTTTGGTAAGCACTAACAACTTAGTTCTTATATTCTCACTAACTGAGATTTTTTCTTTCTTGTGCAGAGGGCATCATGTTTAAGGCCTACATCCTCAAATCCATACGGTTGAGGAAGACTAAGATGGAACGTTTAGGTCAGACCTTATTGGCTGACCGAGAGGTTATAGGGAACGCCCCCATTAATTAGACAAGGCTAAGATTCGACCGACATGAAGCCAACCCGACAATAAGGAATTATAGATCTTGCTACCGAACAGCCCGCTTGGGGAATTGGTAAGATTATCCTTAGTGAACCGCCTTGCTAAGAATTTGATCGAAGTCACACATTGCGGGCCTCGCTCAGCTAAAAAACTATTCCGTTAGTGATATCTGATTGACTGTAATCGAGTGGGTTAGACAAGGCACCCTGTCTTTATAAAGGTTTGCTTGACTATAACCAAGTGGATTTAGATGGGAGATTGACCTTGTGGGTTGATAAACTGAAATTGGGTAGGCCTGGCAGATCGCAAGCGTCATAAATGTAGAAAAAGACTCGGGATGTTGTGCCTCTTCACCTTCTGCTATTGTCATAAATGTCTCCTTCTCTAATATCGCCACATGTTTGTCAGACCTACTTTCCTAGATAAGACAGATAAATACAAGATAGCTAATGTGCGACATTTCGTACAGACGATGATTCACCTACCCATTGATCCAATGGTCTTGGGGATCGTCTTATCTCCCGATGCAATCGTACAGTCTATTTCTCTAGATCCCCCTTTAAAAAACCAGTCGGCTTCTAGCTCATGCCTATTTTTCATCTTCGTTGTGCCTCTTCCTTTTCTCCCTTCAACGATCCCTAGAACTTTGTTGATTTTGTCTGCTCTCAGTCCTTCTTCCTTCCTCTCCTTTTCTTGAGATTATTCTTCTTGAATCTACCATGGATGCTTCTACTTTGTGGTATACTCAACTCGTCTAGTATTTCTCATGGGTAGGCATAGATGACCTTTGTTTTTCTTACGAGCTTCCTCATTCCTTTCATGTGATCATGCCCACTGACATAGACCACCCTCACAGACCCCCTGCTGGCTATGTGACCTTCTTCAAGGAGCAAATCTTGGCGGGCCTTCGTTTTCCTATCCTTATATTTCTTAGACATGAACTAGTATTTTCAAATTCCCCTTGGCCAATTCATTCCTAACTCCATTTGTCTTCTATGTGGAGTTACCATTCTATTCTGCTCATTTGAGATCTTTTTGACTCCTCAAGCATTCCATTACTTCTTCATTCTCCAATGACAAACAGACGACATCTTCCGCTTCCAACCCCGCCCTAGGACTATCTTCTTTGTTAAATGCCTCTCCAGGGTAGGGACTAGAAGAATAGGTATTTTTTCCTTCGCTTTCCTGCTCCTATGTCTTGGCCGACAGGGCAACCATCAGTTCTCCTACCAACGCCTGAGATAGACGATTTTTGTACGGAGTCAACATCTATTGTCACTTCAGAGCGGCTGGTAGGTCTGAAGTTTGATATTTCTGAGCTTCTCCAGGAGGGACTCCTATATATGTTCGGTCTAAGTTTACTTCCTGCAGAGCTACCGCTTTCTCTTGGTCAGAAATTTTGCTTTTGACTTACATTTTTTCCGCCTACTGATGTGTTCTCTATGCAACTAATACTCTCTCCAGGGCCTTGGTGTCTGGGACCCTCTGTGTAAGTAATTTTGAGTTGAACCATAGAGGGAGGGCCCTGTTGGATGAGCGAAAAAGCAAACTACCTTTCCATCCTCTTGTAGCTCCATGACAAGGCCTGCCACCTATCCGTCCTCCTGCTCTTGTAGCTCCAGCTCTAGCAGAAGACTTTGAGTCCTCTGTTTTTGGTTTTCCACTAATATTCCTATACAAAAGATCTCAATTGTCTACTTCGGTGGCCCCTGGTTAGGCGTAAACTAAGCAAATGTCCCAACCCTCCCCCTCTGCCCCACGAACAACCCCAGCTGGATAGGTCATCCAACCCCAGTCAGACGAATGGGGGCTGAGAGGGTATTTATGTCTTCTATCTCTATTTCGAGGAAAACGACTACCGTCGATCAAGCGAGAGTCAAGAGGGTGGTAGTACCCTCTGTCCTAGGAACAACACTGGTTAGGACTGGTTGCCTGGCAACAACTGAACAAATGGGGGGCAAGCGGTGTTTGTGCCTTCTGCCTCTGCTCGGGGAAAAATCCTGATGAAAACTGAACGATTTATCCCCAAAGGGCCCGTTCCTACACAGTCGTCTAACCCTATCGATTCCTCCTTATCCCTAGTGGATCCACCCTGTCTGACCATGCCAACCTCGGGTGCTTCCACTTCAAGGGCCACTACGTCTCGACGGTCCGAATGGCGATTTGCCTTCTCTTTTGACATACCCTCCCAACAAGGGATGAGTCTCGATCCCCCACCCTACTTAGGGGTGGTGAAATTGAGGGGATTGTTGGCAGATGCCTAGATGGACTCAACAACACAGACAAACTCTAGCTCTATACTTGATCAAGTGGATGTGTATTCTTAGGATGCTACCTCGTAAACCCTTGATTTTTTCCTTTTGGCAACTTGACTGATGTGACTCTTGACCTTTTCTTCTCTAAGTTATTTGCTTTCGGGCTGAGCTTAAGCTAGCAAGTAATGGATTTGTACCATATGAATAAAATTCTGAAGGATTGCATAGCGAAGTTGGAATCTCACCCTCCTACCGTAATTCAAGAGGTACAATGACTATGTCTAGAGGTGGAAAACTAGATGCAGTTGCTTTCTGAGAAGGATAAAGCCTTAGAACACTATGCAAGCTATGGACCTAGAACGAGTGGACAAAGAGAAACTCGAAGCGCTCCTGTAAACCATTGAGTCAAAGTGCCAAGCGGAGACTGTAGTGAAGGATAAAGCCACTTCGGAACTAGAGTGAAAGGCTTGGACCTCAAGGTCCCTAGGTTTTGCTCATTTGACCCCTTAAGAATATTTTTCATTCTTTTTAGAGTCTTTTCCAATTTATCAAGCTTTGATCTCAAGCCTTAGTTTTCACTACTTAAATCCTTATTTGGATTTTTCTTGATTTTCTTAAGCATTTTTATTTTTAGGCAAATATTTAAAATCCTTAGAATTCTTTCCTAGATTATTATCTACCGTCCTAGCCTTAGGTATGATACTTTTAGCATGATATGCTATATATTTTTCTTTAACCCTATCATTCTTTCTATTTTCATGATAAATTATATTAAAATACTATAAATTATTCTTAGCATACCTTTTATCATTACTTAAAGGAATTGCATTAATAAAAGATACCTTAGGTTTGCTTTTAAGAGCTCCCCCTTGACTTGGGCTTCTTCCTTTAAGCTTAGTCGGTTTCTTTCCTTTAAGACATTGACTCTGGTAATGTCCCTTTTGATTGTAAGAAAAGTATACAATGTGCTCCTTGCCTTTGCATACTGAGGGACCGACCTCTTTGGCCTTCTCCTTGCCCTTGGGTGCCACTTTGCCTTTCTTCTTGTCAATTTTGGATACTTGCTTTTGTAGTGTCTATTTTCCCTACGCTTAAAGAAAATGATATGACTTTTATTATTGACAATTGAAATTATTATACCTTTACTTGTAGGGTTGGCACATGATCCTCCATTTGATTTTTCTCGACTTGTGAAAGTGGCATCATCTTCCTCTCCATTTGACCTGAAAGTAGAAATCTCTTCTTGCTCCGATGGCAACGAATGATGCTCCCCCCTCAATGCTAGAGGTGGAGGTCTATTCATTTTTATCCTCATGCACATGAAACAAGGAGTACACTCCTTTGCCTTTGTCTTCGTGCTCTCTTGAGGATGGCTCTTCTTCACTGGCTTCCTCTTCTGATGTTGAGCATCTCTCAACCTCAGAATCTCCTTCCTCTTCCTCTTGATCGAATGAGTTCCCCTCTTTGCATTTTTCTTGATTTGGTGTAGTGGAGGGTTCTTTATGGATTCTTGCCAATTTACTCTAAAGCTCTTTGGCATCTTGATAATCCCCAATTTTACATATGATGTTGCTTGACAATAAGTTGACCAACAATTTAGTCGCTTTGTCATTAGCCTGTCTTCTTAACATTTGCTCTTTGCTCCAATTACTTTTCTTGAGAATTTTACCTTTTGAATCCTTTGGAGCTTCAAAGCCTTCTGTTAGAGCAAACCATTACTCTATCTCCATCATTAAGAAATTTTTGATCCTTGATTTCTAAAGATCAAAGCTTGTCATTGTTAATGGTGGAGGCATCCTTATGTCAAATCTGAGTCTATCTCAGAAATCCATCTTGAAGTTGAGCTTTTGAAATCTTTAACTAGTTGACTTTATGCTTCAACTTTTTCTTCTTTCTCTAGCTCTTTGCCCTTTCCGGCGATGAGTCTGGTGAAGAGTGGCCTCACTTTGATACCACTTATTGGGTCACTTCAGGAGCTAGAGGGAGGTGATTAGCTCCATTCACTTCGATGAGTTGTTACAGTAGAAAATACTCAAGCAAACGCTAACTTCAAAGATTTACACTTTAAGAAGAGGTAACTAATCCAAGGATCTGACCCTTACCCACACATCAAATTCTCAAAAACTCTTTGGAGGTGAAGAAGCCTCATACAAACTCACACACACAGTAGATACAAGAAGAGAAAGATACAAGCTGATACAAATAAAATCTTACAAGATTTACAATGAAGAAACCCTAGCTTGCTCTCTTCTTGCTTATAGACACCTCTTAAAACTTGGAAGTGTAGCAACACTTGTCTTCAAGAAGCTTCCAAGAATTGGTGTGAAGGTTTGTGCTTGGTGAAGAGAGTGGAAGAGAAGAGATCTACTGAACTAGTGTGCGCGAACCCTTATATCGGGCTCACAACGGCTAATTTTTCGAACGTAATTGATTACCATAATCGATTGCACATGCCTAATCAATTAGGCATGCTTTGTTTTGACACAAGAATGAGTCGTAAGCAATTAAGCAACCTTGCTTAATCGCTTATCGAAGCTATTGTTTCTTCACAAAACACTTTAATCGATCACCCTAATTGATTAAGACTTGTTGAATGATTACCCTAATTGATTCAGCTTCATTCTGTTTCTCATGATAACAAGCTTAATTGATTACCCTAATTGATTAAGAATGTGTAATTGATTAACCTAATCGATTACTGATCTCTCTGTGTACTCGTAGAAACCAGCTTTAAACGATTGTCGTAATCGCTTAACCTATGGTAATCGATTATCAAATCTTAACTTCCAAACCTAAGTCTAGGGTTCGTTTACCCAACATCGATCAACTATGACATGTTGGGACTCCTCCTTGCCTAGCATCCTGTCATCCTCGACCTACTAGGATTTCTTCACCAAGTGTTTAGTCAATCCTTTAATCCACTTGGACTTTTCTCCTTGTGCTAAATGTTTGGTCAAACCTTTAACCCATTTAGACTTTTCTCTACATGGCTTCACACACCAGAACTTCCTCACTGCCTAGCTTCACTCACTAGGATTTTTCACCTAGCTTTACTCACCAAGATTTTCAAACTGCTTGGCTTCACTCACTAGGATTTTCAAACTGTCTGGCTTTACTCACCAAGACTTCTCATCTGCCTAGCTTGACTCACTAGGATTTTTCACCTAGCTTCACTCACCAGGATTTTTCACCTAGCTTCACTCACCAAGACTTTCCAATCAAGTATTCGGTTAACCTTGACCTACTCGACTCTTGTTCTTCTACCAACTATTCCATTGGTCTTGCTCTTGTCTAACCTCTAGTTAGGACTTCCCAGTCAAGTATCCAGTCAACTTTGACATACTTCACTCTTCTTCACATCAAATTGGTCAACCTTGATCAATCTCCCCAAATGGACAATTGCACCTGCAATCTCCATATATTGTCAAACATCAAAACTCAAACATCAAGACTCAAGCTTGAGTCAACTCAAGTTTAGTCAAACTGATCAACCTTGACTTAGAGAAATTGCACTAACATGTGAGTCCTCTCATCTCCTGATTCTTGACAGATCGAGTGGCTCCAAATTAGGGCTTCCTTGCTAGAGTGGTTCTGCTCCGGCAAGGCATCCCTTCTCCATTCCTTCCTCAGTGGAGATTCTCTTGTGGACGTGGTTATGAATATAGAGGACTCTAAGGAGGAAGCCGGTTGTTCCTCATCTTCTTATTCGGTAGAAGAATAGCTGAGCATTTTCTTCATTGTTATCCTCTTCTAAATCCCATCACTAAGCATTGCTGTGGACTTTCCACGGATGTGGTTGCGAAGGTTGGCATAATCTTAGCAACTTCAATCTTCAATTCCAGCAAAGAAAATTCTATTTTGGTTTCTGTTAGTGCTGGATTTTTGAGTTGTTTCCCTGCCCATCTAGCTGCCAACTTCGTGTGGTTTGTGCTGCAGGGAGTAGTCGATCAGAGGTCAGTCATTGGTGTTGTTGTCCACTAGGGCTAGTGGTTCTATCTTCGGGCCCTTCGTGTGATGGCGGAGGGTAGTCAATTGAATAAGATCGTGGAGATTGGTTTGGTTAATTTAGTTTCTTTTCTTGTTTGATTTATGTGTTATGTACTGATCCATGTTTAATTGTTTAGTGTGGCACTTTGTTTATCTTCGTTATGCATGATTATTAATCTTGTCTCATAGTGTGACAATGTGGTACAAGTTTAGCTTTTATGCATAGTTAGGTTTTGTTTAATTGTTGTTAAGTTATTTAGTGAATTGCCTTTGTTTGACTGTTACTTTCCTTATGCATGTTTGTATTAATTGTGTTTGTTTCATGTTATGCCTATTGATGATGATTCTTGTGTCATAGTATGAAAATGTAGTGCAGGGGTAGTCTTCGATAGTTAGCTAGGTTTGATAGTTAATTTCATTTATGCATGTTTATGGTGTTATCTGTAGTATAGAGTGATACTGCGCTATGAGTTCATCGTTGTTGGTTAGTTAGGATTTCAATTCTTTCATTAGGATTAGAAAGCAAGCCCCTTGGTTCAATTTTGTCTGAAAATAAATGTCCTGCAACTGATTCCATATGAGAGACGACCTGGGACCTCTACTATACTACCTTAGTTTAGATTAAGGGGTTTCAGTTGATTAGAAATTATAAATTTGATTTGCGCAAGTGACAGTTGCGACTCATATCACTCATCTTCTTGTTCCGACTCACTTTCATATTCTGATCCAGTTACCATCAGTGCAAGGTAGTTGCTCTGCTTCAGTTCGTCACTGTTCGATTCTTCTAAAGATGACTCATCCCAAGTCGCTTTAAGGGTCTTATTCTTCTTGAACTTTTTTGGCTTGTCTTCCTTGAGATTCAAACACTTATGCTTATAGTGTCCCTTTTTGTTGCACTCATAGAACGTGACATTGGCTTTGTTGCTGTTGGAGGTAGACTTTACCATCTTTTGTAAATCCTTCTTGGTAAAGTCCTTCTTTCTCCTAGTGTACATTTTTCTTACCAAGTTTACTAGGTATTCTTCATATTAGTGTAAGTCCTAAGAGCCAATCAAGAGTTGATTGATTTAGGACATATTGTATCATATTTTATTAATGAAATATAAAGTTTGTGGTTATTATATTTGTTGGTGCAGCAGGACCGGCAAAGGGGGGGGGGGGGGGGGAAATGCCTACAAGAAAAAAATAACCCCTTCTTGTTCTTTCGATTTGATTAGTAGAAAAATAAAAATAATAGTAAAAGAAAAAAAACTTAAAAAGAGTAGGTAAAAGGCTAGAGTTTTACTTGGTTACAAGATAGGTGGTTGTTAATTGAAGGCATTGAAAAGCACTAGAAGATCTCCTTCGTTGAAGGTGGAGAAGCTTTTTTACACACGTTGACAGCTCAAGAATGATTAGAAAAGTTAATATAGAAGTTGTTGAATATTTTCTAACTCCAGGAGCCTTTTTATAGCTCATGGAAAATTCTATCCATAGGTGGAAGGCACCTTCAAAAGGGTTCAAGGCGCCTTCAAGTGGATAAAATTTTATCCACCTTCAAAAGGGTTCAAGGCACCTTCAAAAGGGTTCAAGGCACCTTCAAGTGGATAAAATTTTATCCACCTTCAAAAGGGTTCGCTAGAGGGGGGTGAATAGCGATTTAAAACTTTAAACGAGTAAGCAGCGGAAAGGTGAAAATAATAACAATGCTAACAAAGGTCGATTTACTTGGTTCAGAGCCTTCGGCGACTCCTACTCCAAGGCTCGCACTCGTTGAGTGCTTTCGTTGGCCAATCACTAATAATTCGAACAGTTATTACAAATTAAGTACAGGAATTATTTAGAGAAGACAAAACCGTCAATAAGAAAAGACAAATAGAAAAATAAATAGCACTTGTCGGAAAGTCTTTGCAGCGTTGCAGGAGCACAGGAGAGCAGATCGTTAGTTGTATCTTTGCTTCAACCTTCACCCTCCTTATATAGGAGGTTCGGGGTGCCCGGATCCCTTCAGGGCGCCCTGAATGTGATGTAGCCGAGCCAGTCAGCGATCTCCACATGACGAAGCGACGATATGGATAAAAGTTGCCTCCAGGCACCTGGACCCTTGTTTTCTACAATCTCCTTCCTGCAAGAAAACATTAGTCTGAGGCAAGTATAAATCATATCTTGCAAAACAGAATGTTAGCACAATTTATAAATAAGCAGAAAAGTAATTAGATTCTGTCTCCTCGAGATCGGAATCTAGTCACGATCTCGACTTAGATATCCGAAATGGATCTAAGTTGGATCGATGCCTAATGTTCCCTTCCCGGGAACGTGTCCTCACAGTCACTCCCCTCTAGTGACTTACCTTCACTTACCTGCCAGACGTCCGATCAGCCCTTCGACCCGTCTGGGCTTCGTGCTAGCTTTTCGGTCAGCCTATCGACCTAGATGAACTTCGTGCCAAACGTCCGGTCAGCCCGTCGACCCATTTGGACTTCGTGCCAGCTATCCGATCGGCTCGTCGACCTAGCTGGGCTTCGTGCCAGACATCAGGTCAGCCCATCGACCTGTCTGGGCTTCTCCTGCACACTCGGTCAGAGTGTTAGATAACAACGGAACTAACTTAACCTATTTTGTCATTCACCAAAACTTGAGTTAGACCATTAGTACTAACTGCACCAACAATCTCCCCCTTTTTGATGCAATGACAACCTGGTTAAGTTAGTAAAAAAAATATGCAAGTAAAAACAAGCATTTATAAGGTTGTTAAGTTAGCTTTGTCTTAAATTTTATTGTTTAACTAACTTAAACCACCTAACCCTCCCCCTTTGACATTCATCAAAAATCAACATAGAATAAATTTATAATTAAAAATGCAAGGAAGTCTAGAAATGTAGGTTAGATAACTTGGGGGAGTTTAAGCTAGAAACATAGAAAGATAACTTTTGCTTTAAGCTTTTATCTTTTATCTTTTTCAAAAAGTGTTTTTAAAAAATAGTTAACTTTAGAAAGATGACTTAAAAATAGTTAACTTTAAAATTTGTAATTTTAACCTAATTTTTTGAAATAAGTTTTGTAAATTTAAAACATAATTTTCAAATATAGCATTTTTACAAAAAGAAGATTATTAGGGTTAAGTCCAATTTTCAAATCAAGTTTTCAAAACTGAATAAGATTTTACTTTTTAAGACTTAGTTTGTAAGATCCAACTAAGTAAAATCTATTTTCAAACCTAAGTTTGTAACCTCCAATTTTTAAGATAAATTTCCAAAAATAAGTTTGTAACCTAAGTAGAATATAATTTTCAAAACGAAGTATGAAAGATCTAAGTTACAAACCCGAAATAAAGTTTATTTTTCAAAATCAACTTTTTAAACCTAAGTTTTGAAGGTCTAAATTCCAAAACTAAGTTTTAAAAGTATGAATTTCAAAATTAAGTTTGAAAAGTTTAGAGTTTGAAGATAAAACCAATTTTCAAGCTTAAGTTTAAAACAATCCAGTTAAGGAGATCTAACTTTCAAAACTAAGTTTGAACAATCCAAAAGAAATTTTAAAACACTTAGTTAGTGTTAACCTGATTTTAAAAATGATATTTTTCAAAAACTAATTTCAAAATAAGTATAAAAACAATTAATCCTCCCCCTGAATCTGACATTACAAAAACTATATAACCAGTTAGCTATTTACTGGCTATTAGAGGATAACAACTTTCACTTGGTTAGTCAGGTTAAGTCTAATTGTAATCAGTTAGTGTTTAACTTAATAACTTAACCTGATTAATATCTGTTTTGTATTTAACGTCCAGACTTATGTCGATGCACTTAAATAAGTATCTTAAGTCCAGACTGTTGGACCCCATGGTAGTTTTGATGTGATCAACCAAGTTGGTTAGGTCCTGCGTTGAATTTGATCCCTGTGTCTAAGTGTGCAGGAGCTTAGGAGCGCAGGAAGTCGAGCGGAAGACGCAGCTAGCGAGAAGGACGGCACGGGAAGGGAGCTGATGGGCTCGGTGCGTCCGAAGGACGAGAGAGCTGCGAAAGAGTACTCCGGTGGGCGTGAAGAGCGTGCGCGGCGTTCGAGGGATGTTAAGCCGGGACGGAAGGCTGCTCGAGGAGAAGGCCGGGAATTGGGTTCGGGTGAGCCCTATTCCGGTTGGCCGCAATCACCCAAAAGAACTGAGCGTCGGAAGCTGAAGAAACCAGGCTGAAAAGTAGGCTGCCAGCTTGGAGGCGCCTCCAGCAGGCTTGGAGGTGCCTCCATCATGAAGGCGCCTTCAACCCTATTGAAGGCGCCTTCAACCCTATTGAAGGCGCCTTCAACAGGTCAAAGTGACCGTTCTGCGCGCGGATAAAGTTTTATCCGCTGACTCCCATGGAGGCGCCTTGGACCCTCATTTGAGGCGCCTTTAAGCCTCGGGATAGGATTTCCAGGACCTATATAAAGGCCCCTGGAGCTAGGAATTGAACAACAACTCAAGCATTCAATCTGTAGTGTTTCCTAGCAATAGTTCTGAGCTTTTGAAAGTGTAAAAGGCTTCTCCGCCTTCAGCAAAGGAGAGTTTCTTTTAGTGCGCTTCTACTGCCCTGGATTAACAACCTCCTTGGTTGTAACTAGGTTAATTCTTCTGTGTATTTCTTTTACTGTTTTATTATTTTGTTAACTATTGCACTAACTGAGTTGGAAATTCGAGGAGGGTATAATTTGTTTTTGTTTTCAGCAATTCACCCCCCTCTTGCCGGTCTCCGCTGCACCAACAAGTGGTATTAGAGTCAGACCGCTCAGAAGGACTAACCGCCGACTGACGCACAACGATCAAAACGATGGTCGGAGACAGTGACTACCCACCTGCATTCGAGGGGGAGCTTGCTTCATGGAAGAAAAAGATGGAAGTATACCTTAACTCTGATTTTTCTATTTATTTAATAATGAAATCTGGTTATGAAGCACCAAAGAAAGCAAACGGAGAAGAGCTCGAGAAATACCTCTGGAACAAAAAGCAACGTGACGAGTTTATGGCAAATGCGCGGGCTGAATTTCATCTTCTAACCACAATACCAAATGAAGATCTCGATAAAGTCGGAGAGTACAATAGCACAAAAGAACTTTGGGAAAAGTTCTTAAAGATCTATGAAGAGTCCGAATCCAAGGTAAATGCCGCAACAGCCCCAACAGCCGAATTCCATCCTGAAGCCATAGAAAGCTCATCCCAGATGAGCATCGATGAAGGGGAAGAGACTTCGGAAGAAAGCAACTTGACAGGGGGAGAATCAACAGCTGACAAGGTAAGTCAGGTATGGTCTCTACCTTCTGAACAATTAATTACATTAATCGAGAAGGTACCTGAAAATTTTTGGGAATTAAAAATTAAATCTTCGAAAGAATTTTCTGGATTAGAAAAAATTTTATCGAACGAATCTTTTCAATTAAAAACACCTTCGAAATATTTTTTACCAACTATTTTGTTGAAAGAATTTTTGAAACTAAAAACATTGCCAAAAGATTCTTGTGAGTTACAAAATAATTTGTCGAACGAATTATCAAAAGATCTTTTATCAATTATTTTGTCAAAACAATATTTCGCATACTTAATATTGTTTTCCTTAAATCTAAAAAATTATGATAAACTAAAGTGGAAATTTAGATATCATAATAAGGTTAGAGAAATGGCAATAACTTGAGAATGAATTTTGTTTTAATAATAATTGAAAAAAAAATTATTATTTTCGCCTAAGTTAAAAGCATTTTCTATAATTCTAAAAAGAAATTTAACTTAGAATTTTTTTTTTTTAAATATTCTTCTGAAAAATTCAAAAATTCATTTTACTAAAAAAAATTTTGGAAAATTTTTAAACTTGAATTTTTTTTTTTTTGTGGAAACTTTTTTACTTGCAAAATTTTACCTAGAAATTTTTTTAAAATTTCATTCTTACTTGGAATATTTTTGAACCATTTATTTTACCTAACATATTGTTGGATAATTCTCTCTATTTTTATTAATCCCGTTTTTGCTGTGATCAAAGGGGGAGAGAAAAGTACAAGTTTAGGGGGAGTTAGAAAAAATTTAAAATTTAAATTTCTTTTTCTATTTTTGTTGCAATTTTACTAATTGCAAAAATTATACTTAACTTGTTAGTTTAGTAATTTTTATTTAAAATTACTATTTATGTCTATGTTGTCCCTAACTTGAACTTGGGTTGATGCACATCAAAAAGGGGGAGATTGTTGGACCCCATGGTAGTTTTGATGTGATCAACAAAGTTGGTTAGGTCCTGCGTTGAATTTGATCCCTGTGTCAAAGTGTGCAGGAGCTTAGGAGCGAAGGAAGTCGAGCGGAAGACGCAGCTAGCGAGAAGGACGGCACGGGAAGGGAGCTGACGGTGTCACGCCCTAAAAGAGTCTCTGCCAGACAAAAATCCGGCAGCATCTCCCCTGTACGGGTGACAATATGAAGCATCACTACAAACAAAATATACATCAGCCACATGCGGCTGGAATATTTATATACACAACCACGCAGTTATAATAACAGCCCACACGGCTGGAATGAAACAATCACAACCACGCAGTTATATATAAAACAGCCCACACGGCTGTACTAAAAACCAACACAGCGGAAAAACGAAAACGGAAAGCCCAATACAACACAATCAACACACTGCTAGCCGGCTAGGCTTTATACAACAAATACAACACCAAAACCATAAGATAGCCACATGGCTATACACAAATACAATGCCGAAAATAAGAAAAGAATATACAAAAGAAAACAATCACGATCTTCGGATGTGACGTAGGACCCGGCAGACAGGATACTCCGAGCGACACCAACCATCTACAGGCTACCTGAAAACATAAATGTATACATGCGGTGGTGAGTATAGGTAACTCGCGGGTAATAGAAAAGATAGTGCATAGTCCATAAACAACATGGAGATCACAAGTATACAGTCTCAGTAGGGAATAAAGAACATGATCATACTATCATAATCACTGCATCTGAACATACCTGACATAATAACCTGACATAAAAATGGTACAAACCACAACTAACATAAGGACAGATACATACCCAATCCGGAATCGACGCAAGGTACAAAGATCAATAAACTCACTAGATCTGCAACAGACATACCCGTGACACCTGTGCAATATAAGTACGACTGCATATACATGTAAAATAAATGACATGTATGTAGCATGGCAACCAAATGCAACAATCATATCGCAAACAAATGCAACATACCACAAACACATGCAACTAGTATCTAGTAGGCATGTATGCAAATATAACCCCCAGATGCACCGTGCATCATATGCAAAAGTGCATGCATGCTCCATGGTCACCCCCGCCACCTCTCCGAACACCACGACCCCTGTATGGCCGAGAGGCTTGGGTCTGTGACGACTGTACTACCCTCCAGCCCACTATATAGTGGTCGAGGCGGACAGTCCGCTAGTAGCCATCTAACTACATAGCATCAGGGTCCCTGACTGCTCACAACGCCGGATCTCACTAAACCTCGTGACCGGGTGGCACGACAGGACTAGCAACTGCTCCAACTACCACTACCCATGAGTGGCCGAGTGTGCGGTGCTAAACCAAACCAACTGATGACTCTCTCACCACAAGGGAGATAATGGTCATCAGATGCAATGAATGATGAACATGATATATATATATATAATCATCATCCATGCAACAACCCTAAACCCCATAAATACCTCCAACAAGAGTATAATCGTCATGATAAATCCACACATCCCACCAAACACATATACACAACTATACGCGTATAATCAACCAAAAATCTCCAATAATCCACTGGACACATATGCACCGAACGTAAGTACAATCAACATGTATCCTCCAATAATAACCACATCAGACACGTGTATAACCCATAAACATACAATCAACACAACTCCTCCAAAAATACCTAACCAAACACGTGTGTACATACAACATGCAAATGTAGGGTCAACATGATGACTCCTAAAATACATACCAAGCTACATACAATCAACATTATATGCATAAATCAGCATGATAAATCCAACAACTCGACAATCCCCACTATGCATACTCTACACACGTAATCCCAGCAGAGTAGATATCAAAAGTTGAGACTGTATATGATAAAACTAGATCATCTCTAAGCTCAAGCAAAGTATCAAGCAGGGAAAACAGCAACCGAACACGATATAGGGTAAAGTAACATAATCCGTCAAATAACAACCATGCACTAAGCTCAAAGAAACTATAAAGAGGTCAAGGAAGAAATACCCGCCTTGATATGTAGATCGTGTCCAGAATAAATTCCACGTTGAGACGCTCGCCTCGAAACAAAGTCCTGCGATCACATAATATATTTAGCTAATTACATAAGTAACAAATAGCTAAATAAACTCCCCAATCTAATTAGGGAAAACCCTAATCGAAATAATTAACCTAATCCCTTAATCCAATTAGGTTCACTCCAACCAAATTTAATATCTGATTAATCTTCCAATTAATCCTCAATCCAACTTCTCCTAAATCCAAACTCATCATAAATCCTTCTAAATCTCCCGATCAATCCAAGATTCAACCAAATCAATATATCACATAAATGCAACCAAAACTCCATAGTTAGCTCACCTTGATCCAAAACAAAATCCCCAAAAACACAAATGAATCTAATCCACATAGTTCATCCATCTCGATTAATCCAACTACAATAATTCCTCCAATCCACATCACACCCTATCATCATCAACAACTAACCAAAGCATCACATCTAATAACCCAACCAACAATCAATCCAATAATCCAAAGAATGATTACATAACAATCTATATTAACCAAATCACCATATCCATAAATTTTAACCCATGACTTCGCATGATCAAACACTCATCAACCAAACTACATAGATTACAACCTTAAATGAAATCTGATACACGCTATATTAACCCAATACCATCATCAACACTCCACCAATTCATCACCAAAAAGGCAAACTCACTTCCAATTCCATAATGAAATCAATCCAATACACTAAACAACCATGAATTTATTTCACACTAAGAAGAAAACTAATGGTAAACACTTACCTTGAGGGATGGCAGCAAATCCAGTAGCTCAACAGTGCTACACTCCACTGTCCAGAACTACAACAGTCAAGCATACACCAACTCTTCTAAGTTTCAATCCATAAAATAGAATATACACAAAGGAGTTACAGAAAACCTAATCCACGATACAAACTCACCTCAACAGAAACTCCAGCTTACCCAAAACCTTCACAGCTTCAAGAATTTGGATAAAGACAGTGATCGACAACGGAGGAGGTCCCCAGAACAATGGCCCATTGCTTCATCTAATCCCGAACAGATAGATCATCACAGCCAAAACCAATTGACATAATCTTAATCACTTCATGTCCATCACAACTTACCCTAATTTGAATTCATAGTCACCTGGTAAATGGCTCCCGTTGTAGCAGCATAGATCAAGGAGTTCCCCAACAGAGCTATAGTGGCCGGAATCAAGAAATCTTCCACCTTCAAACCCAAAACTGCCAAATCAACACCTCCCAAAGATCACCTACTCAAATCATACCCTAGGTAGATCTCTTACCTTCAAGATTCCGCTAGGGCACAGCGCCACCAAAGGAAGAGGAGGAAATCGAGGGAAGATTTGGCGCTGAGGCTTACGGGAAATCAAGGAAGAACAAGATAGCTCACCCTTGATGCTCTGGAAATAGATCTACACCGGCGATCGTCGGTGTCAGTTCGTCCCCGTGAGAAAACAGAGAGATCAGAGCGAGAAGAATGGCTTCGGCTGGATCTGAGCTTGAGGGTCGATGACTGCAGAGGGAGATCGCCGGAGCTAGAGCCTCACTCTCATCGGCGTCGCTCGTCTGCGAGGGAGATCGGAGAAGGAAGGGAGGTCGGGGAAGGAAGGAGAGGAGGAAGGATCGGCGTCGGGTTGGGGAGAAACGGCGCTTGGGAAGAGAATTAAAGGAAAAGAAAATAATTTATAATTATAAACATTTCCTCACCTAAACGGGTATCCCAAACAGGCCTTATCTGTACCCGAAATTGATCCCCTCAAAACCCTTCTTACGAGCTCTGAAAAAATCCCAGAAAATTTCTAAAAATTCCGGAAAAATGCTATAAGGCTATTTCCCAAATAACCCTATCTATTTTAATTTTCCGATATCTTACATTCTCCCCCACTAATAAAAAATTTGGTCCCCAAATTTACTGGTTAACTCAGGGATCTTCATCCAATGATAACCTCCAAGCAACATACTCGCATACCACTCTATCCAAGTATGATGAACAAATCTCCAACCATAAAGAATGACTCTGTGGGTTATGAGTCCATCCTACTTCCGCTACCCCCACTCTGCAATCTACCCAATTACGAAAAAAAATCAACTACCTCTGAAATCCAAAATCCACTATCATCAGATCCTCCAACATCTGTATAGGGTGCTCAAACTATCCATCAGTCTGAGATGAAAATCTATACTAAAGTGAAACTCCTAATCCAAAGTCTGTTGTAACCATAATCAAAATCATGACATGAAATCACTGATCTCCATCCAAAACCATACTCAGAGATACATCATCCAGTCCGGTAACCCCTCTAGAGTATAATCCTACTACTCAATCCAAAAGAATCTATCCTACAAATCAATAGCTAGGAAGCAAGTCATCACCCAACCATGATTACCCAAACCATCATATACCCTCCGAGTCTTGGGTAATCCCACAACAAGATCCACCATAACATACTCCCACTCCACTCCAGTATCCAAATCAACGGAGGCAATCCTACTAATCTCTGATGTTCCACCTCCACTTACTGACATAATAGACATCAAGCTACAAAATCCGCGATGTCTTTCTTCATATCGTTCCACCAATAAGAGTGCTCCAATGTCTCCACACATCAGGTGTCACTCGAATGTATCGCAAATCTAGATCAAGGTGTTTCCTGCAGTAACTCCTCCCGGATAAGAAGTGACTCGAAAACACACACAATCTCCCATAGAGATCTATGAATCTCATTCCCATCACACGATAATTCGATATACTGGCATGAGACTGCTCCGCTCATACTATATCGGAACTGCACCAAACTCCAAGTACAATACATCTGTGTAGGGTGCAAGTCCGTCTACACTCGAAAGCATAACTAAGACAGGTGCAGCTATCTAAACTTATCTCGTAGGCATCTATCCAGGAAAATCTCATACCCTTCCTAGACAGTCCGGTCAACTGTATAATGCCGGAGAAACACTCAATCAAACTCTGCAAATATCCAGCAAAACTAAAGGAACAGCGAGTCTCCGTATAAACTATGACTACTCCCAACTGATAACAGCCTCTATCTCCTGTGGATCCACCGATATCCTCTACTAAACACAACGTGTCCCAAAAACTCGTAAAAGACAATCACAATACGCACTACTAACTTCACATATAGATGTTCCCGTCGAAACATCTCTAGAACTATGCAAAGATAGTGTACATAATCCACCTCGGACCGAAAATAGATCATAACATCGTCAATGGAGACAATGGAAACTGATCTAAACACCCTAATAATACCTAATACATCGAGTCCATAAAAACATCTAGGGCACGGTATGTCTAAATGGTAATACCAAGGACTCATAATATCCATACAACAGACACTCTCAACCATAAGATCCTCAACAAATCTATGATCTGATCACCAACTATAAATCACCAAATCCATATATATCACAGACATACTACACTCCATGTCACTATCAACATAAAACACCAAATAATAGATCATCAAATCAAATATCCACTAATAAATCCTCAAAAGACAACCTATCCCCACACCTGATCTCCTAATATCCACCAATCTCCAATCATCCTCAACATCAATCAATCATACCAGATAGTCTCCTAAACAATGATAGAGAAAAACGAAAGCATCCAACCCTCAACACCTACTGCTAACAAACTAACTGTATCCATAAAGTCTATCAAATTTCATCATCTCATCCTTTCTGATAATCAAATATATACAGTAAAGGAATGTCAATCCAAAGTCAAAGGTCACACAATCTCCTGACTAAGAGTCTACCCATCAAAAAGGTATCTCCACAACCCTCATAATCATCCTATAAATGTCCCTCGACAAATATCGATAAAAGGTCGAACCCTCTAATCTGAGATATAGACTACAAGATCTAGTAAAATGATCACGTGGTTAAGGTCTTGAACCACCTAATAGAGACAATGTTAGCTGAGTCATCTAACTATTGTCTTGTACCCCATCATACAGTGATTGCTCCACCCTGAGGTTCAGCAACCTCTAGTATCGAGCAATGAACACAAAGATAGAGGAACACTACAACTGAATAGCTGGTCAAAATATCCGTCAATCGGCGCTCTACCCCTCCAAGATCATCATCTGAAATCATACCTAGTTATGATCCGAACTCCTAGGTATTACTCAACTAATATCATTTCCTCCGCACCATTGCGGGCAACATATCACTAAGTACATCAAGGATATCTAATCATATCCGATCAATCCATGAGTCAGGATCTCCCATGGAACAACGTTAGACGAGTCGATTAATCATCGCCTTATAAACCATCATGCTATTGAAAGAGGTAAAGAATTAATCTCTCTCCAAACACCTCAAAGAAATCACTAAGTGATGACCTGATCCTCAAAAAGCATTCTCTGCTTCTTCCTTCATGTGGTACCGGGTTACGTAAAGGTTAAGCAGCTAACTTCAACTCTCCTACGCCAGTACAAATCATATATCCAAATGTACTCTCCAACTCATACACCCTAGTAATGGATGTATCTCATAAGTGTTAAGCAGGTAGCTTTACACTTTTCCACACCGTACGGTATCCTATCTGAATGTACCTTCTAAGTCATCTTACCAAGTACAGACAGTCTAGGGTCAAAGTCCCCATGGAATCGGATACGACAATCCTCTACAAACTGACCAAGCCGAAAATGGTATACGACAAATTCAGTCTTCTCTACAATGGTACAAGTCATGCACTCAAATGTGTCTCCCAAAATATCTAACCAAGCACAAGTAACCCCAAAGATCAGAATATCTAAAATAGAGTATGATGGTACCCTAATGATCGAACGATCAAAATAAATCGATCATCAACTAACTGATCTACTAAGGGTAAATCAATCCTCTATAAATGGAACCCGAAAGAATCTAAATTAACCCTCTACTGATCGAACCAAAAAGAGCACGAAACCAACTAAGATAAGTCAAACCCCAACTGTCCAAGTCAACAAGGGTAATAAGTCAAACCATAACTGCACAAGTCAACCAAGTAAATCAATCCTCAACAGGAGTAAACCAGTACTCTACTAACTGAGTCAACATGGGTATACAGATATCATCCACTACACAACTAATGATAACCGAGACTGGTATACGACTCTAACTCTCAACCAACTAGTACTAACAGACACTAAAACTACTGGTAGTATGATATGGCAAATCCCTTGAGACTGTAAATCCTTGATCTCCATTAGGTCAACCGTGGTCAGTGATTGACCCAACACATGCAATGCATACTACAAACAAATAGGCAAGTAATAACAAGAGAATACTAACACACATCATAGCTATATGGGCAACAATACATACACCAACATAAATGTATGATAACAATATGCAAACATACCTCCTATAGCCTGGAGATGTCCTGCTGCTGCCTGGTCCCAAAACCCGAAAAGTCACATCAAGAAAATCGAAACACAAAATCCGAAATCACGAATAACAGGCACCGTACCTGCTCTGATATCAAAAATTGGTATCAGATAAATCTCGAAAAACAGAACACAAAACAAAACAGGTATCGTACCTGCTCTGATACCACTAAATTGTCACGCCCCAAAAGAGTCTCTGCCAGACAAAAATCCAGCAGCATCTCCCCTGTACGGGTGACAATATGAAGCATCACTACAAACAAAATATACATCAGCCACATGCGGCTGGAATATTTATATACACAACCACGCAGTTATAATAACAGCCCACACGGCTGTACTAAAAACCAACACAGCGGAAAAACGAAAACGGAAAGCCCAATACAACACAATCAACACACTGCTAGCCGGCTAGGCTTTATACAACAAATACAACACCAAAACCATAAGATAGCCACATGGCTATACACAAATACAATGCCGAAAATAAGAAAAGAATATACAAAAGAAAATAATCACGATCTTCGGATGTGACGTAGGACCCGGCAGACAGGATACTCCGAGCGACACCAACCATCTACAGGCTACCTGAAAACATAAATGTATACATGCGGTGGTGAGTATAGGTAACTCAGCGGGTAATAGAAAAGATAGTGCATAGTCCATAAACAACATGGAGATCACAAGTATACAGTCTCAGTAGGGAATAAAGAACATGATCATACTATCATAATCACTGCATCTGAACATACCTGACATAAAAACGGTACAAACCACAACTAACATAAGGACAGATACATACCCAATCCGGAATCGACGCAAGGTACAAAGATCAATAAACTCACTAGATCTGCAACAGACATACCCGTGACACCTGTGCAATATAAGTACGACTGCATATACATGTAAAATAAATGACATGTATGCAGCATGGCAACCAAATGCAACAATCATATCGCAAACAAATGCAACATACCACAAACACATGCAACTAGTATCTAGTAGGCATGTATGCAAATATAACCCCCAGATGCACCGTGCATCATATGCAAAAGTGCATGCATGCTCCATGGTCACCCCCGCCACCTCTCCGAACACCACGACCCCTGTATGGCCGAGAGGCTTGGGTCTGTGACGACTGTACTACCCTCCAGCCCACTATATAGTGGTCGAGGCGGACAGTCCGCTAGTAGCCATCTAACTACATAGCATCAGGGTCCCTGACTGCTCACAACGCTGGATCTCACTAAACCTCGTGACCGGGTGGCACGACAGGACTAGCAGCAACTGCTCCAACTACCACTACCCATGAGTGGCCGAGTGTGCGGTGCTAAACCAAACCAACTGATGACTCTCTCACCACAAGGGAGATAATGGTCATCAGATGCAATGAATGATGAACATGATATATATATATATAATCATCATCCATGCAACAACCCTAAACCCCATAAATACCTCCAACAAGAGTATAATCGTCATGATAAATCCACACATCCCACCAAACACATATACACAACTATACGCGTATAATCAACCAAAAATCTCCAATAATCCACTGGACACATATGCACCGAACGTAAGTACAATCAACATGTATCCTCCAATAATAACCACATCAGACACGTGTATAACCCATAAACATACAATCAACACAACTCCTCCAAAAATACCTAACCAAACACGTGTATACATACAACATGCAAATGTAGGGTCAACATGATGACTCCTAAAATACATACCAAGCTACATACAATCAACATTATATGCATAAATCAGCATGATAAATCCAACAACTCGACAATCCCCACTATGCATACTCTACACACGTAATCCCAGCAGAGTAGATATCAAAAGTTGAGACTGTATATGATAAAACTAGATCATCTCTAAGCTCAAGCAAAGTATCAAGCAGGGAAAACAGCAACCGAACACGATATAGGGTAAAGTAACATAATCCGTCAAATAACAACCATGCACTAAGCTCAAAGAAACTATAAAGAGGTCAAGGAAGAAATACCCGCCTTGATATGTAGATCGTGTCCAGAATAAATTCCACGTTGAGACGCTCGCCTCGAAACAAAGTCCTGCGATCACATAATATATTTAGCTAATTACATAAGTAACAAATAGCTAAATAAACTCCCCAATCTAATTAGGGAAAACCCTAATCGAAATAATTAACCTAATCCCTTAATCCAATTAGGTTCACTCCAACCAAATTTAATATCTGATTAATCTTCCAATTAATCCTCAATCCAACTTCTCCTAAATCCAAACTCATCATAAATCCTTCTAAATCTCCCGATCAATCCAAGATTCAACCAAATCAATATATCACATAAATGCAACCAAAACTCCATAGTTAGCTCACCTTGATCCAAAACAAAATCCCCAAAAACACAAATGAATCTAATCCACATAGTTCATCCATCTCGATTAATCCAACTACAATAATTCCTCCAATCCACATCACACCCTATCATCATCAACAACTAACCAAAGCATCACATCTAATAACCCAACCAACAATCAATCCAATAATCCAAAGAATGATTACATAACAATCTATATTAACCAAATCACCATATCCATAAATTTTAACCCATGACTTCGCATGATCAAACACTCATCAACCAAACTACATAGATTACAACCTTAAATGAAATCTGATACACGCTATATTAACCCAATACCATCATCAACACTCCACCAATTCATCACCAAAAAGGCAAACTCACTTCCAATTCCATAATGAAATCAATCCAATACACTAAACAACCATGAATTTATTTCACACTAAGAAGAAAACTAATGGTAAACACTTACCTTGAGGGATGGCAGCAAATCCAGTAGCTCAACAGTGCTACACTCCACTGTCCAGAACTACAACAGTCAAGCATACACCAACTCTTCTAAGTTTCAATCCATAAAATAGAATATACACAAAGGAGTTACAGAAAACCTAATCCACGATACAAACTCACCTCAACAGAAACTCCAGCTTACCCAAAACCTTCACAGCTTCAAGAATTTGGATAAAGACAGTGATCGACAACGGAGGAGGTCCCCAGAACAATGGCCCATTGCTTCATCTAATCCCGAATAGATAGATCATCACAACCAAAACCAATTGACATAATCTTAATCACTTCATGTCCATCACAACTTACCCTAATTTGAATTCATAGTCACCTGGTAAATGGCTCCCGTTGTAGCAGCATAGATCAAGGAGTTCCCCAACAGAGCTATAGTGGCCGGAATCAAGAAATCTTCCACCTTCAAACCCAAAACTGCCAAATCAACACCTCCCAAAGATCACCTACTCAAATCATACCCTAGGTAGATCTCTTACCTTCAAGATTCCGCTAGGGCACAGCGCCACCAAAGGAAGAGGAGGAAATCGAGGGAAGATTTGGCGCTGAGGCTTACGGGAAATCAAGGAAGAACAAGATAGCTCACCCTTGATGCTCTGGAAATAGATCTACACCGGCGATCGTCGGTGTCGGTTCGTCCCCGTGAGAAAACAGAGAGATCAGAGCGAGAAGAATGGCTTCGGCTGGATCTGAGCTTGAGGGTCGATGACTGCAGAGGGAGATCGCCGGAGCTAGAGCCTCACTCTCATCGGCGTCGCTCGTCTGCGAGGGAGATCGGAGAAGGAAGGGAGGTCGGGGAAGGAAGGAGAGGAGGAAGGATCGGCGTCGGGTTGGGGAGAAACGGCGCTTGGGAAGAGAATTAAAGGAAAAGAAAATAATTTATAATTATAAACATTTCCTCACCTAAACGGGTATCCCAAACAGGCCTTATCTGTACCCGAAATTGATCCCCTCAAAACCCTTCTTACGAGCTCTGAAAAAATCCCAGAAAATTTCTAAAAATTCCGGAAAAATGCTATAAGGCTATTTCCCAAATAACCCTATCTATTTTAATTTTCCGATATCTTACAGACGGGCTCGGTGCGTCCGAAGGACGAGAGAGCTGCGGAAGAGTACTCCGGTGGGCGTGAAGAGCGTGCGCGGCGTTCGAGGGACGTTAAGCCGCGACAGAAGGTTGCTCGAGGAGAAGGCCGGGAATTGGGTTCGGGTGAGCCCTATTCCGGTTGGCCGCAATCACCCAAAAGAACGGAGCATCGGAAGCTGAAGAAACCAGGCTGAAAAGTAGGCTACCAGCTTGGAGGCGCCTCCAGCAAGCTTGGAGGCGCCTCCATCATGAAGGCGCCTTCAACAGGTCAAAGTGACCGTTCTGCGCGCGGATAAAGTTTTATCCGCTGACTCCCATGGAGGCGCCTTGGACCCTCATTTGAGGCACCTTGGAGCCTCGGGATAGGATTTTCAGGACCTATATAAAGGCCCCTGGAGCTAGGAATTGAACAACAACTCAAGCATTCAATCTGTAGTATTTCCTAGCAATAGTTCTGAGCTTTTGAAAGTGTAAAAGGCTTCTCCGCCTTCAGCAAAGGAGAGTTTCTTTTAGTGCGCTTCTATTGCCCTGGATTAACAACCTCCTTGGTTGTAACCAGGTTAATTCTTCTGTGTCTTTCTTTTACTGTTTTATTATTTTGTTAACTATTGCACTAACTGAGTTGAAAGTACGAGGAGGGTATAGTTACTTTTTGTTTTCAGCAATTCACCCCCCTCTTGTCGGCCTCCGTTGTACTAACACAGACAATTTGCCTATGCATCTCACCCCTTTCTATGTTTGGCAATAACAAATAAGAAAATCCTAGGGTGTTAGTGAGATGCTCAAATACTAGCCCTATAGGTACATGCTTTCTAAGGGATTAATCTAGTCTAAGGCTAAAACTGTTTTTGAAATTCTAAAAATTGGAAGTTTTTACAAAAAAAAATAAAGGTTTTATCCTAGAATTTGAAAGCACTATTTGAAAATAGTTTTTGTAATTTAACTATCCTAGTCTATTAAACACATCAAGATGAATCACTGTCAGAGTCGAGATATAACTAAGTCAGAGTAAATCAGAATAGCATAAGTCAATGTCTAGGTTAAAATAGAATGGTCATGATAAAATATACATAGTGATGATCAAGTCTATCGGGATAAGGAGGAGGGTGGTCTGGACCCCAAGGAATGTAACATCTCGATCAGCTTAGTATGACGGGTCCGGTCATCCTCTCAGGAGCAGGATAGATCACGTCGAAGGTCGAAGATCTCTTGTCTCACGTCTCGTCGCAAGTCGGAGACCTCCTTCCGCATCTCCCGTTGTAGGTCGGTGACCTCCTGTCACATGCCTCGATGAAAATCGAAGACCTCTTGACGGAGACTCGTCATGGATAGCTCGAGTCCGACAACTCGATCGCCTAGAGTGCGAGGAGCAGGACGAGGTGCTCGGCCTGGAGGTGGAGGTGGTACTGGGGTCGGAGCGTCCTCGCCGAATAGTGCAACCATAAACTCATCCTGCTCTGCCTCCTCCTGGGTATCTGGGTCTGGCTGGTGCTGTGCCCCCCTCCGCCAAGAGAGGACACCCTCATCATCTATATGGACACCTCCGAGAGAGAAGTTCCTAGATCCTAGGACGTCAAACTCAGCCATGACTCGGATATCGCTCGGGTGACGTCAATACGTAGAGAGGCGAAATATGTCGTCAAAATATGACAATACGGCATATGAACTCGAGCGCTGGTGGTGACTCCAGCTGAGTGGATAATGATCTGAAAGATATGTAAACTGATAGTTTTTTTTAATTGTAAAGAATTAATTTTTAAAGATTCAAAATTAAAATGAATTTTTAAAGAGTTTTAAAATGAACTTTTTTTTAAAATGAAATTTGTAAAGAGTTTAAAAAAAATTTTAAAGAATTTTTAAGATGAATTTTTAAAGAGTTTTAAAATCAAAATTTTAAAGAGTTTTAGGATTACTAATTTTTAAAATAGTTTTTAAAGAATTTTTAAAATGATTTTAAAAAGAACATTTTTTTAAAATGATTTTTAAAGAATTTTTTAAAAATATTTTTAAAGAAAATGATTTTAAAAAGAACTTTTTAAATTATTTTTAATGAATTTTAAAATAATTTTTTAAATAATTTAAACTGATTTAAAAAGAAGATTTTAAAATGATTTTTAAAGAATTTTTTTTAAAATATTTTAAAGAATTTAAAATGATTTAAAAAGAAGTTTTTAAAATGATTTTTAAATAATTTTTAAAGAATTTATAAAATGATTTTTAAAAAGAAGTTTTTAAAATAATTTTTAAAGAATTTTTAAAAATATTTTTTAAAGAATTTTTAAAATGATTTAAAAAGAAGTTTTTAAAATGATTTTTAAAGAATTAAGAAAATAATTTTTAAAAAATTTAAATGATTTTTAAAGAATTAAGAAAATGATTTTAAAAAGAAGTTTTTAAAGTGATTTTTAAAGAATTTTTAAAACATTTTTTTAAAGAATTTTTAAAATGATTTTTTTAAAGAATTTTTTAAAATAATCTTTAAAATCATTTTTAAAATGAATTTAAAAAAAAATTAAAATGATTTTTAAAAAAAATTTTAAAGAATTTTTAAAATGAACTTAAAACGACGTTTTTAAAATGATTTTTAAAGAATTTTTAAAAGAATTTTTTAAATGATTTTTTTTAAAATTTTTTGAAAAGATTTTTAAAGAATTTTTAAAATGATTTTTAAATAATTTTTAAAATGATTTTTTAAAGAATTTTTAAAATGATTTAAAAAATAGTTTTTAAAATGATTTTTAAAGAATTTTTTATAATAATTTTAAAGAATTTTAAAATGAATTTCTAAAAAGTAGTTTTTAAAATGATTTTTAAAGAATTTTAAAAAGATTTTTTAAAGAATTTTTAAAATGATTTATAAAAAAGTTTTTAAAATGATTTTTAAAGAATTAAGAAAATGATTTTAAAAAGAAGTTTTTAAAATAATTTTTAAAATAATTTTTAAAATAATTTTTAAAATGATTTTAAAAAGAAGTTTTTAAAATTATTTTTATAGAATTTTTAAAAGGATTTTTTAAAGAATTTTTGAAATGATTTTAAAAAGAAGTTTTTAAAATGATTTTTAAAATAATTTTTTACAGAATTTTTAAAATGATTTTTTTAAAGAATTTTTTAACAATATTTTTAAAGAATTTTGAAAATGATTTTAAAAATATGTTTTTAAAATGATTTTTAAATAATTTTTAAAATGAATTTTTTAACATTTGAATTGAATTGAATTTAATTTATGTAAGTCCTTAGTCATCTCACTCGATCAATGTTTTCAATAAGGGAATCCTATAATTTTGTGAGATGAGTTAAGTTTAGTTTTAGGGTTTGGTTTAACTTTGTGTTAGATTCAGGTTTAGCTTTGGGCTCAACAAATAGGCATTCTTCGGATAAACTTCTGGGCTATGGTGAGTCACTTGGACATCATTAAAGTAACCATGCCTCCGAGGTTTTTTAAATAGTCTTATCCACTGAACTTAGTACAAAACCTTGGTCTAACTGGTTAGGATTCATAAAGGGTAGCTTCGATTAGTTCCACTAAGCCAAATGCACCAAGTCGAAGTCATATCTTCCTAGACATGCATAGACATAGTTTCCCTAATGTACTATCATCCAAACTTCACCAGTACCATAGGTCAAGTTAAACTGTTGTCCCTTTTAACTAGTCCTAATTACCCTGTCGAGTAGGTTAGTTTGGTTACCCTGTCGGGTAGATTATTTTTGGATGTGTCAACTATTCTGGAGTCTCCCCCTGAATTATTGACCTTTACTTTTGATTTTTTCTTGGTTTATGTCTGTTATTTTTATAGTTATAATTGTCTTAATGATATTAAAAGTTTTGGTGGGTTTTAAAATATTTAGATTTTGAATTTGTTGGTCTAGGTTTGTACTTTAGATTAAAATAATATATTTTTTCTTTGGTTATGTAATATTGGTTAAGTCCTACTTGCGTGGTTAAGCACGCTTTCGGAACCCAATCTTTACTTGATTGTTTGTGTTGGGTTATTAACGATTTAAATGTTTTATTTGAACTTGACTTGTAGCTAAGTCCGGTTTTGTTGTAAATTGTCTTTTGATTGTTTAAAATTAGATCTAAATTCTTGGATCTTGTTGTAAATTTCTCTAAAAGATCATTTAATTTATTAATTTCTATTTTTAGTGTTGAATTTTCTTCCTCAAGTGTTAGGTCTTGAGTTGGATTAGAATTTGTGATTTGTTCCTTGAGGTTTTGGTTTTCCTCAAGGAGCAATTTATTTTCATTTTCTATTGTGTTTAGTTTTCTATTTAAACAATCAATAATTTTTAAAAACTTTTTATTCAAACTAGAGTATATCTCTTCGGGACCTTCGGAAACGAGTACGGACTCGTGGCTCAATTCGGGTTCGGACCCGTCTTCCGATTTGCCCTCCGATTCTGCTTCGTGAGCCATCAGTGCGAGGTGACTCTGGTGCTTTTGATCTTCAGCCTCCGATTCTTCTGAAGAGGAGTGTAACGCCCGAAAATTCTCAAAATTATTTTAGAAATATTTTATGATTTTTCTGGAATTTTAGGATATTTTTACAGAATTTTTAGAGTAGCCGAAGTAGCAAAAATAAATAGAAACGTAAAATAGCTTAAGCGGGAATTGAACCCAAGACCTACTGGGTCCTACGACTTATAGTGGACTCTAGTAACCAAGTGAACCCAGCAGGGCCGTGCTGAAAGGAAAGGGGAACAATTATATTTATATTTGAGTTGGGCTGAATTACCCACTTAATATAAATAGGGAAGAATTAAGTGAAGAGTTATTTTTAACGTAACTCTCCTCTCCCTCAAAACCCTTACCCACGCCGCCCCTCTCCCTACTCTTCTCCTCTCGGCGCCAACCACAAGAATGCCTAGGGCTCCATCCCTAGGGTCCCAAGGGCTTCTTCCGGTGACATCTCGGATACGAGGACGCTCTCCACTACAAGAGGAACACGTAGACGCAAGGAGATCGCCGAAGGGATCTTCTCCACCGGAAATCTAGCGATCAGATCATAAGGAAATCTAGCGCAGGATGTAAGAAACCCCTCACCTGCAGTATAAGTAGCTTCCATGTGAATTTTATGCTTCAGTTTAGTAGTATGTAGATTTTAGGCACAAAGGATGCGAATTAGCGCATACCAAGTGTTCCATTAAATTATTAGCACGGTTAAAATGCAACTTAAGCATTTTACTAGCTTAGCTAAATGCGATAGAAGCATTCATTCAGTAAGTTTAGCTTTAGTACAGCTTATATGGGACTACTGTCCAATGGGTGGGCTCCCACAGTCGCCTCTAGGTTCAGATAACCTAGCTCTAGGTTCAAATAACCTAGAAATAGCAATATAAGAAGAACTCAGCTATAACCAGTATTTTATTTTAGCAGTGACACTGTACTGGATTAGATATCCATTGGGTTGGGCTCCCACAGTCGTCCCTAGGTTTAGATAACCTAGTAAACCCTACTAAATTCGGGACTTGCAAACCCGGGTCTAGTTAGGGATGCGCGCATAGCAAGTACAGTTGTCGGGCCCAAACAGCAGCATGATTGTTATTTTAATCTATCTATGATAAATAGTTTTCAAAACTCACAAATCAGTTGTGTATACAGTTTTAAACTCAGTTCCAGCTTAGTTTTAGTTTTAGCTCAGTTCATGCTTCAGCTTAGTTTCATTATTGATACATGTGATAGTTCTATGATTAGTTTTGGTTTCCATGTTGTATGATACTATGCCATGCTCTCACCTATTCAGCACATATTTCAAATAGTATGTTTTAAAAGCATAAATTGCATCGTATGCATGTTTTTGTGAGGTAGATGGTTTCTTACTAAGCGAAAGCTTACAGATACCTTTTTCCTTATATTGCAGATAAAGGTAAAGGAAAGATGGACTAGCGGAGGCTGAAGGACAATGCGATGAAGATGTGTGTGGAAAAAGGAACTTGGAATAACGATGCTTGGGAACTAGCCCACTTAGAACATAGCATTTTCTTTATGTCATTACTTTCCTACACTTTAGTTGTTTAAGTGTTTTGAATTATGACAGTTGTGCATAGATTGTTAGTTGTTATGACATTAGATAGCATTCCATGAGTAATGTTATGCCTAGTAGTTTTATTTTATGCTTATAGAATTGATGTATGTGATTTTGGCACGAACCAGTGCTGAAATCAGACTTCTGATACGAAATCAGAAACCCTGATCGATCAGTCGATCGATTGAGGGTCTTCAATCTATCCGTTGATCGATTGGTGAACTTGTTCTGCGAACAGTAAGCTCCTGGATCGATCAGCCGATCGATCCAGTCACTTTCTGTCGCGAACAGGAAGCTGTCGGATCGATCAACCGATCGATCGAGGAATCGGGGAATTTGCTCCCGCGAACAGAGAGCTTCGGAATCGATCACTGTATTGATTGGCCAGCCTGGATCGATCAGCCGATCGATCCAGAATATTACTCCGAGCATAGTAGCAATCTGAATCGATTCATGGATCGATCCAACAACTTGCAATCGATTGAGTTGAGTCTGAATCGATTGGGAAGCTAGGTTTCGACTAGGAAACCCTACAACTCAGCTCCTTGACCATAGGGGATGCAGGATATGCCATGTATACCTTAGATTGCACCCCTTAGCACATGTAGAATAAAGAATGGTATTAGTTTAGCAAAGTTTTAAATTAATCCAGTTTTTCTGCACCTAGACTTAGTGATGGTCATGGATATAGTTTAGCACAGCATAATGTGACGGTCCGGCCTTACAGCCTAGCCAGTAGAAGGCGAGTCGTTACAAGGAGTCATCCCAAGTTGCTTTGAGAACTTTCTTCATGGATGTCTTCGTCTTGTCGCTCTTCAACCTCGGGCACTCGTTCTTATAGTGACCCTTCTTGTTGCACCTGAAGCAAGTCACATTCCTCGATTCGGTTGGGGAGTTGATCTTTTGCAGGTCCTTCTTGCTGAAGCTCTTCTTCCTCCTGGTGAACATCTTCCTTACTAGGTTCACCAGGTACTCTTCGTCTTCAGAATCCTGATCAGACTCATCTTCAACCTCAGGCTTGTTTTTCGTCCTTTCCTTAGATGAACCTACAAACAAGGCAACACCTTTCTCGGTCCCGACGTTAGTTTGCTCGTGCAATTCTAATTCATAAAACAGTTCGTCTAATTTTAACTTAGATAAATTTTATGAAATCTTGTAAGCATCGACGATGGATGCTCACAAGGTGTTGCGTGGAAAGGCATTCAGTGCGTACCTGATTAGATCATGATTCTCCATTTGGTGGCCTATTGCGTGGAGTCTATTGAGGATGTCTTTGATCCTCACATGTAGTTGACTTGCGGTTTCTCCTTCTTACATTTTAATATTAAATAACTTATTTAAAAGGAGATCGTGTTTCGTTACCTTGGTGTCGCTCGTTCCTTCGTGTAGCTCGATTAACTTGTCCCAGAGTTCTTTTGCATCATGGTGCAGTCCAACTCGGTTCAACTCTTCCTTCGTCAGTCCGCATTGTAACGTGTTGAGTGCTTTGAAGTCTGTTGATGATTTTTTCTTCATGTCCGGAGTCCACTATTCCGGGTCCAGTGGTATTCCGAAGTTGTCAACCGGTACCTTGTAGCCTCTGGTGACGCTGAACCATTGGTCGAAATCAGTCTTCAGATAGACCTCCATCCTCTTCTTCCAGTACGAAAAATCATCCTCATTGAATAAGGGAGGACGTACTGTGCTGAAGCCTTCAATTTGAGATATTTTAATATGCACACAAGTAAACAAATAGACACAAAGTTCCCAAGACTAGATCTTGGATTAGTAGTGCGGAATAAAATAAAAGGAAACTAAAAATGGAATTGGTGTTACACCAATTTAGATTAATTGCGACAAAAGAAATTCCAAAAAGGTAACAATACCAGTTTGGAATATGACGAGAAACAGAAAACCGAAGACAAAGAAAGAAACGAGTTTCACCCCCTGTCTGATTGGTGGTTGCACCGAATCAGAGCGGTACCTTCTCTGATACCACTTGTTGGATCGATGAGTTTCGCTAGAGGGGGGTGAATAGCGATTTAAAACTTTAAACGAGTAAGCAGCCGAAAGGTGAAAACAATAACAATGCTAACAAAGGTTGATTTACTTGGTTCGGAGCCTTCGGCGACTCCTACTCCAAGGTCCGCACTCATTGATTACTTTCGTTGGGCAATCACTAATAATTCGGACAGTTATTACAAATTAAGTACAGGAATTATTTAAAGAAGACAAACCCGACAATAAGAAAAGAAAGGCAGAAAAATAAATAGCACTTGCCGGAGAGTCTTCGTAGTGTCGCAGGAGCACAAGAGAGCAGATCGTTAGTTGTATCTTTGCTTCAGTCTTCACCCTCCTTATATAGGAGGTTCAAGGCGCCCGAATCCCTTCAGGGCGCCCTGAATGTGACGTAACCGAGCCAGTCAGTGATCTCCACGTGACGAAGCGACGATATGGATAAAAGTTGCCTCCAGGCGCCCGGACCCTTGTTTTCTGCAATCTCCTTCCTGCAAGAAAACATTAGTCCGAGGCAAGTATAAATCATATCCTGCAAAATAGAATGTTAGCACAATTTATAGATAAGCAGAATAGCAATTAGATTCCGTCTCCTCGAGATCGGAATCTAGTCACGATCTCGACTTAGATATCCGAAATGGATCTAAGTCGGATCGACGTCTAATGTTCCCTTCCCGGGAACGCATCCTCACAGTCACTCCCCTCCAGTGACTTACCTTCACTTACCTGTCAAACATCCGGTCAGCCCTTCGACCCGTCTGGGCTTCGTGCCAGCTATCCGGCCAGTCTGTCGACCTAGTTGGACTTTGTGCCAAACGTCCGATCAGCCCGTCGACCCGTTTGGACTTAGTGCCAGCTATTCGGTAGGCTCATTGACCTAGCTGAGCTTCGTGCCCGACATCAGGTCAGCCCGTCAACTTGTCTGGGCTTCTTCTGCACACTCGGTCAGAGTGTTAGATAACAACAAAACTAACTTAACCTATTTTGTCATTCATCAAAACTTGAGTTAGACCATTAGTGCTAACCGCACCAACACCCGTGTCATCCTTCTCGCTAATTGTGTCTTCCACTCAACTTTTTGTGTTTCTATGCTCTTGCACACTTAGACACAAGGATCAAACACAACATGACCTAACTGAACTTGGTTGAGCACATCAAAACTACCCGGGGTACTTTTAGACACAAGAAAAATTTACATGAAGAAATACTTTGTTTTTAAAAAGAAATAAATTATTTCAGTACAAAAATTATTTTTTTAAAAATAAATCTTTAAAAATATTTTTTCTAACTCCAAAAATTTTATTATTTGTCCTAGATGTATGAGACACATTGTTCAACGGCAGAAAAATAAAAATTTTAAAATTTATATTTTTTTAAAATTTTTAATGTTAACAAATATCTTTTCAAAAAATAATTTATAATAAATCAGATATTATTAAAAAATATTTTTAAGGATAGAGAATATTATGTTTTATAACAAAAATAAGATTTTCAAAATTTAAGTCTATGAAATAAATTTAAATTTCAAAGTATGATTTTTATTAATAATTTTATAAAAAAATAACTCAATAGTAAACAAAATTTGGAAAAAAAATATGTATGTAAATTAAATCATCAGATAGAATAGAAAAAAATTTCAATTCGAAATACAAACAGATTTTTTTTAAAAAAAAATCCAATTAAGACAATTTTTTTCCTAATAAAAAAAATTGGAGTTTAATAAAAAGAAAATTTGGAACCCAGTATAGGTTTCTGCCTACTGGATTTACTAAAAATTTTGGGAGGTAAGTCTCTGGTGTTTTCTAATGTATCAGTTAATTCTACCATTATTTTTTTAATTCTAATTTTTGAAAGATATTCGAATTTAAGCATGCATAGTTATTTTCTAGTTTTTCTATTTGTACTTTCAATTTTTCATTTTCTATTTTTAGATTATCAAACATATCTACGGGGTATGACTTTGTTATGTTTAATTTTAACCCAGCATTATCTTTTTCTAATTGTACTATGTTCTTTGAAAGTATTTTAATAAATTCAAAATATTGCTTACGAGATAGTGCACGTACCTCACTTGCCTTGTGTTCCGATGCTCCGCCTTCGTCGTTGCTTTCTTCAGAGGATTCTACCCCTTCGTTGATGCTCATCTATGAAGAACTTTTAACGTCCCTTTGATGATCTTCCATCAGAGCTAGTCCGGCGTAGGCTTGTTGGGTTTTTCGGGCCGCGAAAACCGCTTTTTCGCGTTGCGGAAACCCCGAATCACCCTAGCCAATGGATCCGTGCGAAGAGTATAGAACAAAATTTATGAGTACGAGTTTACAACTTAGATCTACTCCTAGATCTACATGAAGAAAGAATATACCCTTGATGCGAAACCCTTCGCAATCCCGCTTGTCCTCGGTTCGCCGGATCTCGAAAGTGTCAAAGTAGACACTTCTCTATGTGCATCCACACAAGCAAGAGATGGAGAAAAATCTCTAAGGATGTGCTAGCAATCTTAGAGATCAGTAGGGAGGAGAGGGAGAGCAAGAAGAAAACTCAAGAGGAAGAAGAAGATGGAGTTACAACCACTTGAATGAAAAATAAATTTTTTCATTCCACCTAAAAGTGGCTGGCCACTTCAAGGCATGTAACCCCCATGGAATATCAAGAGTCAAGTCTCTTGATCTCCTCCATGAGGTGGCATTTGGTCAAGTCAAACTTGACCAAATGAAGAAGCCTTGATGATGTGGCATTGGTCAAGTCAAAGTCAAGTCAAAACTTGACTCTTCATCTTCCTACTTAAGTCAAGTCAAACTTGACCACTTCTCTCCCTTGGTTGATCTAATCTAACCATTGGTTCAAGTCAATTTTAATTTAATGAATCTCTATTCATTGAATTAAATTAATTAAATGAGTCTAAGTCCAAATTAGACTCACTTAACACATGAACCAAATTGAGTCCAACTCAATTAGCCTACTTTGGATTACTCTTAATCCAATTTGGTTCATCATATGAACGTAATCATTTAGGTTCATCTAATGAACCTAATCTCCATCTAATTGCCCTTAGTGTGTGACCCTATAGGTTCTTGTAACGTTGGCAATGCCCCTAAACCTATTTAGGAGCATAAGTAATGAGCGGTATCTAGCAACACATCATTACTACCCAAGTTACAAGAATGTTGAGATCCAACATCACCTTGTGACTACTAATTGTGACTCCTCACAAAATATGACAAGTGTCCTTCTATCCTAGACATCTAGATTGATCAATGTGAGGCATAAACCGTGTCATCCTCTAATCAATCTAAATCTTGAACTCCAAGTAGACTCACTCAATCAAATGAGCTCAATATCCTATATTGACTCATTTGGGCATGGCCATGCACTTCGTGGTCTCACTCTATCAAGAATATCGATGTCGCTCCCATCATATAGGAGGGATAGATCCCATCTACATCACTCACATCCCTCTGCATAATTCGTTACATACCCAGTAATCGCCTTTATAGTCCACCCAGTTACGGGTGACGTTTGACGAAACCAAAGTACATAACTCCTTATGTAGGGATCCATGGTGACTTCAGGTCTAAGGACTAGTAGTCATACTAATAGCCACATGAGAAAGTATATGACACTCATATAACGATCCATGATACTTTCTCATGGCGGGTCATTCAGTATACATTCTCCAATGCATACCCATGTGTCAACTTGATATCTCTATATCCATGACTTGTGAGATCAAGTCATCGAGTTGACCTACATGCTAGTCTTATTGCATTAACATTGTCCCTGAATGTTAATACTCAACTAGGAATGATTAAGAGTAGTGTTCCCTATATCATCTCACTATCGGTTCAACTAACCGATTGATATAGGTGAGAACCGTCTACTCAAGGACATTATTATACTTAGTTTATTTTGCACCAATACAAGTAAGTATAATAACCAAAAACCAAATGCCTTTATTTATATAGAATATGATACAACAAGTCCAAAAAATAATCATCAAATGATTGGCTCTAGGGCTCTAGCTAACAAGGCTTTGATCTCGGACTCAAAGGACGACGATTCATCCCATGTTACCTTCAGATTCTTGTGCTTCAATCTTGTTGGTCTTTTGCCCTTGTCCTTGTCCTTCTTCTTTAGTTTGGGGCAGTCATCCTTGATATGTCCTTCTCATTGGCAGTTGTAGTATCGTATCTTCTTTTTGCTCCAAAAGTGTTTTTTGCCTATGACTTATTAAATTTATTAGATTTAATAAACTTACTAAATTTTCTTACCAATAATGCTGCTTCATCTTCCTCGATTGATGCTTTTGAGTCTGGATCATCTGTTCTTTTCTTTTAGGCAATTGTCTGACTTGGCTCCTTTGATTATGCACATCTAGATTCGTGAAGTTCTAAAGTGAAAAATAAACTTTCTAATGTGCTTACCTCTAGATCTTTAGAAATATAATAGGAGTCGACAATTGAGGACCATTCAGGTGTTCTTGGAAAAAAAAATTTTAATGTGTACCTTAAAGAATCTCGGTTTGTTACCTTTTCTTTGATATTCATCAGTCTGATAATCAGCTCCTTTAGTTTAGCGTGTAGTTGCGTTACTGATTCTTCTTCTTTTAGTCGGAGGTTCGTTAGTTGGTTCCAGAGAAGATCCCATCTAGCGAGCTTTGCTTCAGATGTTCCTTCATGTAGCTCTAGGAACTTTTTTCAAAGTTCCTTTGCTGATGCTTAGGTGTCAATCCTATTGATTTCTTGAGCTAACAGTACGCTTAGTAGGTAGAATTTAGCTCGTCCATTTGCCACAAAGTCTGCTTGCTCTTTCTTTGTCCAAAGGTACTCTTCTTTTTATCCATCATTTTGATCTTTTGGAGTTTCAAAATCATATTTAATTATTAATAAAACTTCAAAGTCAATATTAAAAAAATACCTCCATGCATTTTTTCTATAACACAAATTCTCCCCCAAACTTCAGCGAGTAGATGCTTGGTCCGACTATCATCTCGGTGCTTCAATCGACGGTTACTCCTTCTGAGGCATTCTGGCTCTGATATCACTTGTTGGTGCAGCGAGGCCGACAAGAGGGGGGTGAATTGCCTATAAGAAAAAAATAACCCCTTATCATTCTTTTGATTTGATTAGTAGTATAATAAAAATAACAATAAAAGAAATAATAACTTTAAAAGAGTAGATAAAAGGCCAGAGTTTTACTTGGTTACAAGCTAGGTGTTGTTAATCCAAGACGTTGAAAACCACTAGAAGATCTCCTTCGTTGAAGGTGGAGAAGACTTTTACACACGTTGACAGCTCAAGAATGATTAGAAAAGTTAATACAAAACTTGTTGAATATTTCCTAGCTCCAGGGAATTTTTATAGCTCATGAAAAATTCTATCCGTAGGTGGAAGGAACCTTCAAAAGGGTTCAAGGCGCCTTCAAGTGGATAAAATTTTATCCACAACTCAACGGTAACAAATAGTCATTTGAGGCTGATACTATTCATTGAAGACACATTCAAGCCTTTGAAGGCACTTTTGTACTATTCATGGAAGGCCCCTTCTAAACCTTTGAAGGTGCATTCATACTGTTCATGGAAGACGTCTTTCAAGCCTTTGAAGGTACCTTCGTACTGTTCATCCAAAAATGGTTAACTTCCCTTGTTAACCATTTTTTGCTCCGCTCGCTTGGGTGATGCTCCAGCCGTCCGGAATTAAGGTCACCAGAATCCAACTCTGGCCTTCTCCTCGAACAGCCTTCCTCCCTGATTTCTCGTCCCTTGGATCGCCGCGCATGCCCTTCTCATCCGCCGGTGTACTCTTCAGTAGCATCTCGTCCTTCGGATGCACTGAGCCCGTCGACTCTCTTCCCGTGCCATCCTTCTTGCTAGCTACGTCTTTCGCTTGACTTCTTGTGTTTCTAAGCTTCTACACACTTAGACACAAGGATCAAACATAATAGGACCTAACTAAACTTGGTTGACCATATCAAAACTACCCCGAGGTACTTACAATATTTACTTCAGATTTGTGTCAGATGAATAAGTATAATAATGTCCTAGGGTAGTAGGTTCTAGTCTACAGTATATCAATTGATTGAATTGATTATATATATATATATATATACACACACACACTATACTCTTAACTATTCCTAGTCAAGTATTAATATACAAGGACAATATTAATGTGTTGAGACTAGCATGTAGGTCAATTGATGACTTAATCTCACAAGTCATGGATATGAGATATCAAGTTGACATATATTAGATAATATGTACTGAATTGGTCCGCCATGAGAATGTTTCATGGATTGTTATATGAATGTCATAAATATTCTCATAGTGACTATTAGTATGAATAATTCTTAGACCTAAAGTCACTACGATTCCCTACATAAGGAGTTGTGTACTTTGGTATCGGCAAACGTCACCTGTAACAAGATAGACTATAAAGTCAATCACTGGATATGTAATAAGTTATGCAGAGAGATGCAATTGATATAGATGAAATCTATCCCTTTTATATGACGGAAGTGATATCTGTGGACTCCTTGATTAAGTAGAACTACTAAAATGCATGGTCATGCTTAAATAAGTTAATATGAAATATTGAGCTCATTCAGTTAAGTAGGTCTACTTAGAGATCAAGAAATATAAATATTGATAAGAGAATGACATGGTCTATGCCTCATTGATTAATCTAGATATCATAGATAGAAGGACCAAGTCATATAAGATAATAGATACAGAAAGGTTAGGTCGAATCTCGATATTCTCGTCACTTGGGTAGCAATGATGCATTGTTAGTGCCACTCACTTATGTCTCTAAAATAGTTTTAGAGATATTACCAACGTTACAAGAATCTATTGGGTCATATATAAAAAATATGTTGGTTTGGAGATGAGTATATTTTAGTTTGACTAAAATATGATGGACTCTAAGATTATAGGGTTAAGTCTAATCCAAATTAGACCCATTAAGTTAGAATCAAATGAATTCATATTAGACTCATTAGATTAATAAGTTAGACTCATTGGGTTATTGGATTAATGATTAATCCAATATACTAAGATCTAACCCATTTAGAAGATTAATGGAGATTAATTGGTATCATTAATGAAAGAAGACCAAAAGACATGAAACCCTTGGTATTCATTGGATGAATAAAAAAAAACTTTTGTGTAAGAATTTTCATTAGAGAGACTCTTGATCTTCTTCATTTTCTTCTTCTCTTGGCCAAATCATCTAAGTGGCTAGCACCACGAAGGTGGTTCTTCTCCGAATCTGAGTTCGTGCGACAAACGGGAAATGTGTTCATGTGGATATCGTAGATGTGCAAATGTTCTGATCGCGTTGAGATCTACCAAAGTCAAGTTGCTACTAGGATTACTTTATTCATGCAACTAAGGTAACTATTCTATTTTGATAGAGTAGAAAAGAAAATATGTATACTATATTCACATGGATTTATAGAGGGATCTCCTTTTCTACTACGTTTATATGTTATTTTTCACATAAGATCCTTGCACTTCATCATCTGAGTCTGAGCTAGACTCAATTTCTGGTTCAGGTTTGGTTCTAGACTTTGTTTCTTTGTAGGGACTTTCAAGGAGAGCAATACCTTTCTTGGCCTGTTTGGAGTTAGTTTGCCCGTGTAGTTCTAATTCGCAAAACAGCTCGTCTAACTTTAATTTTGACAAATTTCTCAAAACTTTATAGGCATCTACTGTAGATGCCCACAGTGCATTACGAGGTAAAGAATTCAGGGCATACCTTATTATGCCCCTATTCTCCAACTGGTGGTCGATCAGATCAAGTTCG